>NC_084748.1:12978822-13021322 GCF_033978785.1 Entelurus aequoreus
TATATATATACCTGTATATATATATATTATTATATATATTTAATAATTATAATTATTATATAATTATTATATATATATATATATATATATATATATATAAATAAATAAATAAAATAATAAAATAAATATAAATAAAAATAAAAAATAAATATATAAATATAATATATATATAATAAATATATATATATAATAAATATAAAAATAAATATTAATAAAAATAAAATAAATAAAATAAAATAAAAAAAAATATATATATATATATATAATAATTATTATATATATTAAACAAATTTAAAAAAAACTGCGCATGCGCATAGCATAGATCCAACGAATCGATGACTAAATTAATCGGCAACTATTTTAATAATCGATTTTAATCGATTTTAATCGATTAGTTGTTGCAGCCCTATGTGTGTGTGACAATCATTGGCACTTTAATGATGTCGATGACCCCCCCACAACATTGCTGTGGGTTACATCCTGTCAAAATAAAAGTCCCAGGGTCTCAGAAGAATGGCTAAGCTCGATAAAGTGTGATTTATCAAGAGTAAAACTCAACTGCGAGCGCTATTTTGCGTCTTTATTTGGCAAGTCAGAAAACATGCACGGCTGTGAGAAAGGAGGCGACTGTGCAGCAGCTGCGTCTCGTCAACATGTGTGGACTGTCAAAGGTAAAAATATTAGACATTTTGTCTATTCAGCAATATCATTTCATAATTTTATAGCTGCTGGATGGCTTCAGGGGGTTGATTAAAACCAATTCAGTTGATGCGTGTGGAGGGTGGGTAGCCTGCAGGCCTGCAGCGGAACAGGGTGTGCCAGGACCGGCCTCGAAGTCAGCGACAGGTGCGTAGATTGGCCCAGGTGGGCCTCGTTATCTAATCACCTGTCGCTCTGTATAGGCAGGTGGGGAGCTGGCGTGAGAGCGAGAGCGGGACTGAAAGAGACTAAAAGACAATTGCTGGAAAGCAACCTGAGGACATTACGTCAAAATAAAACTGTATTGTGACCCTGAAACGGGCTCTCATGTCGGTGCTTGGTGGTCCGAAGAACCCCCTGGAGGATAACCTCCACAATGCGTTTGTGTGTCTGCTGTTTTTTTTTCTTTTTAAATGAAGTTACTTTTTTCATATACTCGGTGGGAGTTTGCCTGAGTCCGCCCTGCGTTCTGCTCAGCGATGTAACCAGGGACCTCACAAATAACTAGAGGAAGCACGTGGGCTGGACTTTTAGAACCTAGTTTGGATCTGTAACTAGAATACATTCCAAAAATACGTGTCTCCTTATTGAGCCAATTTGAACTCTGTCTCTGCATGATTCCTTGCTTCTCGTCTGTTTAATAGATGTCATCAGTGTTTGAACCTGACAGACCGGTACTTTTTAGAGGCGGTATCGTACCGAATATGATTCATTAGTATCGCGTAGTAACCGTAGTAACTGGGGACAACTTCTCCTGTAGCTAAGCTACATTTAATGGACACTAACCTGTAGCTTAGTGTCAGAAAAATTGTATTTAAATGATCAAAAAACTTTCCGTTTTAAGTTCCCAATGAGCTGTCTTTGTTTGCACCAAGCAAAGGCTTGGAAAATTCCATTGTGTACGATGGGATGAGACGGGAGGGGTTATCTATTGTCATCGAAGACCTGCCCAAGCTGAATCCAGGACTAACCCAAGCCCGAGGCATCTTCTTCTTTTGTTTTCAATGTGACCAAAAAGAAGAGCTGTTTACACACCCCCCATTCTTTTGGAAGCAGATGTTGTTGTGTAAACAGGGAGTGTCCAAATAAAGGAGGAGTTATAAACCTTTTTCGTCAGAGCATGGTGCAAGACTGTGCAGAAAGTGCAGTTGCCGTGTCTCTCCTCAAAATTCAGTCCAAATTTAATTATGTCTCTGTTTGATTCCTTGCTTCTTGTCTTGTTTAATAAATGTCATCACTGTTTGAACCTGACACTTAGCTTACTACAAATCTTCTTCTTTTGTTTTCAATGTGACCAAAAACAAGAGCTGTTTACACCCCCCCCCCATTCTTTTGGAAGCAGATGTTGTTGTGTAAACAGGGAGTGTCCAAATAAAGGAGGAGTTATAAACCTTTTTCGTCAGAGCATGGTGCAAGACTGTAGAGAAAGTACAGTTGCCGCGTCTCTCCTCAAAATTCAGTCCAAATTTAATTATGTCTCTGTTTGATTCCTTGCTTCTTGTCTTGTTTAATAAATGTCATCAGTGTTTGAACCTGACACTTAGCTTACTACAAATCTTCTTCTTTTGTTTTCAATGTGACCAAAAACAAGAGCTGTTTACACACCCCCCCATTCCTTTGGAAGCAGATGTTGTTGTGTAAACAGGGAGTGTCCAAATAAAGGAGGAGTTATAAACCTTTTTCGTCAGAGCATGGTGCAAGACTGTCCAGAAAGTGCAGTTGCCGCGTCTCTCCTCAAAATTCAGTCCAAATTTAATTATGTCTCTGTTTGATTCCTTGCTTCTTGTCTTGTTTAATAAATGTCATCAGTGTTTGAACCTGACAGACCGGTACTTTTTAGAAGCGGTATCGTACCGAATATGATTTATTAGTATCACGGTACTATACTAGTACCGGTATACCGTACAACCGTAGTAACTGGGGACAACTTCTCCTGTAGCTAAGCTACATTTAATGGACACTAACCTGTAGCTTAGTGTCAGAAAAATTGTATTTAAATTATCAAAAAACTTTCCGTTTTAAGTTCCCAATGAGCTGTCTTTGTTGCACCAAGCAAAGGCTTGGAAAATTCCATTGTGTACGATGGGATGAGACGGGAGGGGTTATCTATTGTCATCGAAGACCTGCCCAAGCTGAATCCAGGACTAACCCAAGCCCGGGGCATCTTCTTCTTTTGTTTTCAATGTGACCAAAAACAAGAGCTGTTTACACACCCCCCCATTCCTTTGGAAGCAGATGTTGTTGTGTAAACAGGGAGTGTCCAAATAAAGGAGGAGTTATAAACCTTTTTCGTCAGAGCACGGTGCAAGACTGTGCAGAAAGTGCAGTTGCCGCGTCTCTCCTCAAAATTCAGTCCAAATTTAATTATGTCTCTGTTTGATTCCTTGCTTCTTGTCTTGTTTAATAAATGTCATCGGTGTTTGAACCTGACACTTAGCTTACTACATTTTCTGAATAGCTTGCCCACCACTGCCTAAAGAGGTACAAAAGGTGCATAATAAATACCAAGACCTGTTCGGAGCAGCAACCAGCAAGTAGAAAAGTTTAAAAAAAAAATCATCTCGGATGTTTTCTAGTCAGCAAATTGACTCTGTTTGCTCGAAACGCTATTAATCATGCTGCCGGTGACTCACACTGACGGTGTCATACAAGTACGCCTGAGAAGGCCACCTCATGACCGCACACACACACACACACACACACACACACACGCACACACACACACACACACACACACACACACACACGATTTGAAGAGCTCATCTCCACATCCATTCCTCACACACTTGTTCCCCATGCTAAAGCGTTACCATATAAGGAGCAATTATTCTGCCGGCACATTCTCTCCGGTTGTGGTATCAATCCCATCCTCTCCATCCTTCTCTCCTATTTTCTTCTCCCGTGTCCTTTTTTTTTCTTCTCCTCCTCTCTGAATCGCTCGGAGAGTTTTATTTATACAGCGGCGGCCCACGCGGAGCGCAGCACAACGCTGAGAGGAATCGGCCTTGCTGAGGTGGGCATCATGATATCCTCGCAAAAAAAAACGCTCGTGCCTCCTCGCCGCAGGCTTGGACAAAGTGTTCGCAAAAAGGAAGGGAAGGACAAGGAAGTCCCGGACCAAACAGCCACCTAGACCAGGGGGGGGTCCACACTTTTTGACTGGGGGGGCCGCATTGGGTTTTAAAAAATGGGGCTGGGGGCCAAAAGCCGACTGCATGCAAAGTTACTCTATCTAGATAAATATATATGATTACATATTACGATAATAATATAATGTACATATAATTGATAATTTTGTAAATTTGTACAGCCGATATGGGCATCTACATCAACTATATGATTTGCCTGAGAAGCTGGACAGGACAAAAAAATAATAATAGTAAAAAATAAAAAATAAAAAATAATTTCCAAAAATGTAATTAATCAGAAATATGCGACAAACATGGATAAGTGTGGAGTGTTTTACATTTTTCCTATCACACTGCAAAAACCGAAATCGAAGTAAGATGAAATATCTCAAATAAGGGTGATATTTGCTTATTTTCTGTCTGATAAGATCATTATTCTCACTAAGCAGATTTTATGTTGAGAGTGTTTTACTTGTTTTAAGGGTTTTGGTCCTAAATGATCTCAGTAAGATATTACAGCTTGTTGTTATGACCTATATTGAGTAAAACATGCTTGAAACTAGAATATCAACTGTTGCAAAGCTGTGTCATCAACACTCACAAGTAGAGATGTCCGATAATATCGGCCGATATATGCGTTAAAATGTAATATCGGAAATTATCGGTATCGTTTTTTTTATTATCGGTATCGTTTTTTGTTTTTTTTATTAAATCAACATAAAAAACACAAGATACACTTACAATTAGTGCACCAACCCAAAAAACCTCCCTCCCCCATTTACACTCATTCACACAAAAGGGTTGTTTCTTTCTGTTATTAATATTCTGCTTCCTACATTATATATCAATATATATCAATACAGTCTGCAAGGGATACAGTCCGTAAGCACACATGATTGTGCGTGCTGCTGCTCCACTAATAGTACTAACCTTTAACAGTTGATTTTACTAATTTTCATTCATTACTAGTTTCTATGTAACTGTTTTTATATTGTTGTACTTTCTTTTTTATTCAAGAAAATGTTTTTAATTTATTTATCTTATTTTACTAATTTTTTTAAAAAGTACCTTATCTTCACCATACCTGGTTGTCCAAATTAGGCATAATAATGTGTTAATTCCACGACTGCATAAATCGGTTGATATCGGTATCGGTAATTAAAGAGTTGGACAATATCAGAATATTGGATATCGGCAAAAAGCCATTATCGGACATCCCTACTCACAAGTATAAAACTACTTTTTTAAAGTAATAATTTCTTACTTCAAGCATGAGAAAAAAAAATCATGATGCCGAGCGCATATCATTACGTCAAGATAATGGCACTAGCATTTACTTCATTTAAGAATATTTTCAACATATTGAGAAAAATGGTCTCATATTTGTTTTTTCAAGAAAAGTGCACTTGTTATTAGTGAGAATGTACTTATTTTAAGGTATTTTGGGGTTCATTGAGGTTAGCTAATTTTACTTGTTTCGGAAAGTCTTGACAAGCCGAATTTTCTTGTTCCACTGGCAGATAATTTTGCTTAGTTCAAATAAAATACCCCTAATTTTTGTTCTTGTTTATGAACACTGACTTTTTGCAGTGCATCCCTTGTAATGAATTTAAAACAGGTGTAGTTTTGATTTGTTAATGCTGATTGGATGTTTTTATTATAATATCCACCAAATTCAATGAGCAGGTTGTGTTACGTGTGACTACGTTGGTTGAGTTTTTGTACCGGTTTATTTATTTTTGACGCTAGCTTAGCGGTTAGCATGGCCTCTCCTCTCCTCCTGCCCGGGTTTTTGTGTCTGCGCTAGTTCCACATTCTAGAACCGTCTGCATGACTTTATGTAACATACTTCAATCATCCATATTTCAACGGTCCACGTCCCAATCTAGGAATCCATCTTTTTGTTGTTGTTCATGTTCAGAATCAGAATCAGAATCAGAATAGTTTTTTATTGCCATTGTTTGAGAACGGGTTCACAAACTAGGAATTTTTCTTGGTGCAATTGTGCAACATAAAACCCATATAACACAGAATAGGTAATAAAATGAGCTGTAACTGAGCTATCAGATCTTGTTATTGTTCATGTGCCCGATGGCAGAGGGGAAAAAGCTGTTCAGGCTGTGGATCTGGAAGTTCTCCGACATGGCTCAACATTACATCACAAAAACACACATGACGTCTTCCAACAAGACCGCGTGCATTATTAACTCGGACGCTCGAACCAGGCCGGCAGATGGAACAAAGGGCCTGCCGAGGGTCCGCAATTTAAATATTTACAGCGCACGAGGAGGGACGTTCACGTACGTGAACGCGTTTAACCATCGGTAAAATTACCGGTTTGTTCCTGCTTTGCCGCCGCGCTCGACATGAACTTACATTATTCAGCAGAGGCTCGTGTCCACAGCGACTTAACAGATTGGAAGAGTTCTTAAAAGCACCGCTTTGGTACGACAGACTTGTTAGTTGTCTTACTCGCTGAACTTTAGTCAGTAATTCAACTCGGGTGGTTGGGACGGGTACTGGATTCGGTACTTTTATATGCACCGACCGAATTCCGTGGGTACTACGGGGTCATCATCGGCGGTCACTCGAAGGAGTAGGGGTGTCTCCCTTCATGGAGGATGCCTGTGCGTGACTTGGTTTAACGTGGGGAAACTGGTGCACAGACAGTCACCACACGATCCTTGACAGAATCGGGTCAGGGTCCAGTGGCATGGAGTCCAAGACGACTGGGGACCCTTTTCTGCTGTAGCCTTCTTCCGCCATCGCAGCCGTTGTGGTAGTTCTTAAATCTACCGTCTTCCGCCTGCTCCGCCGTTGAGGTCTTCACCGTATCCGTATCCGTGTAGATTCCTATTGAGGCCTTTAGCTTGACGCTCCTCTACTTTCTCCTGCCCGCTTGCTGCGGCGACAACAAACAAATATCCAGACGCTCCTCTTCGTTTGGTATCGTTTACTATTGTCACTTAATTATTCAAAAACGTAAAACAATAACGATGTGGGAACAAATGAATGGCAAAATAAACAGAGTTTGTTACAGCAAGAAAAAGTTAGAAAAAGTAAGAGTGAGAAAAAGTAAGAGTGAGGTCAAAAAACTGTGTGGCTCAATTCCCCCGCACCTGACTGTCATTACCCATAATACCTTGTGTCCAAAAACCAACCTACCACACAGATCCTTCCGCCATATATGCAATTTAAACAGTTACGTCATCAAATTATTTAGACAAATGTAATAATTATTCTAAGCATGCAAATCAAGTAAATAGTCCCATTTTGGCTGAATAAACATAAAGCACCTACCATAAAATATGTAAATTAACTTAAACAGCATTTAGGCTCCTACACGTGGCTAGGGGGCAGTCAGGTACTAGGCCTTAGCCAAGGGCTACCTGGGGTAACAGTAGTAAAGGGGTTAACCTCATAGTGCCCCAAGACCCTATAGAGGAGCCTCCACTGCCGGATGCACTTTTCACCGTATCCCTGGCTAGGGGGCAGTCAGGTACTAGGCCTTAGCCAAGGGCCACCTGGGGTAACAGTAGTAAAGGGGTTAACCTCATAGTGCCCCAAGACCCTATAGAGGAGCCTCCACTGCCGGATGCACTTTTCACTGTATCCCTGGCTAGGGGGCAGTCAGGTACTAGGCCTTAGCCAAGGGCCACCTGGGGTAACAGTAGTAAAGGGGTTAACCTCATAGTGCCCCAAGACCCTATAGAGGAGCCTCCACTGCCGGATGCACTTTTCACCGTATCCCTGGCTAGGGGGCAGTCAGGTACTAGGCCTTAGCCAAGGGCCACCTGGGGTAACAGTAGTAAAGGGGTTAACCTCATAGTGCCCCAAGACCCTATAGAGGAGCCTCCACTGCCGGATGCACTTTAACGCCATGCCCAGGACTACGGGGTATCTTATCAAGGAGCTGGTCATCGACTTCAAGAAGAAAATGACCCCCGTGGAGCCCATCAACATCCTGGGCCGGGGGGTGGCAGTAGCTGGGTACCTGGGAGTCCACAGACTGGACTGGAAGGACAACAGCAAAGGTGTATACAAGAAGGGCATGAGCAGACTCTTGTTCCTGAGAAAGCTTAGGTCCATGAATTGATTGGGTGTTACCATTTAGTGGTCAATTGTACAGAACATGTACTGTACTGTGCAATCTACTAATACAAGTTTCAATCAATCAATGCAGCAAGCGGTTGGAGATCTGTTGTGGCCAGTGCCCTGTACTTTGCAGTGTTTTTTGGGGGGAGCAGCACCGGCACAACGGACTTAAACCGGATTGACAAACTGATCCGGGAAGCCGGCCAAACTATTGGCACGCAGTTGGAGGCGTTTGTGTCAGCGAGGGACAGGAGGACACTGGACAAAGTGCCCCAAGACCCCATAGAGGAGCCTCCACTGCCGGATGCACTTTAACGGCATGCCCAGGACTACGGGGTATCTTATCAAGGAGCTGGTCATCGACTTCAAGAAGAAAATGACCCCTGTGGAGCCCATCAACATCCAGGGCCGGGAGGTGGCAGTAGCTGGGTACCTGGGAGTCCACAGACTGGACTGGAAGGACAACAGCAAAGGTGTATACAAGAAGGGCATGAGCAGACTCTTGTTCCTGAGAAAGCTTAGGTCCATGAATTGATTGGGTGTTACCATTTAGTGGTCAATTGTACGGAACATGTACTGTACTGTGCAATCTACTAATACAAGTTTCAATCAATCAATGCAGCAAGCGGTTGGAGATCTGTTGTGTCCAGTGCCCTGTACTTTGCAGTGTTTTTTGGCGGGGAGCAGCACCGGCACAACGGACTTAAACCGGATTGACAAACTGATCCGGGAAGCCGGCCAAACTATTGGCACGCAGTTGGAGGCGTTTGTGTCAGCGAGGGACAGGAGGACACTGGACAAAGTGCTCGCCATTATGGACAATCCTGCCCACAATTTCCCTTGTGGATCAATAAAGTTTGTCTGAGTCTAAGTATCGGTTCACGTAAAAATAAAGGACGCCATATTCGGACACCTTTGTTGTCGACTCACGTAAACAACCAGTCAAGTAGCACTCAGGACGGACTCTGCAAAACTCTCTTTAAGTAATATTGCCATGTTCAACGGCAACAAAGCAAGTATGCTTGTTAGAAAACACTCAAATGTAAAGTTAGGCTCCAATTTGATAAAAAAATGTGCTATCTTGATGGTAATTTACATTGGATTTTCTATAGACGGGCTACTATGAGCATTAGCAATTTTAATATCGATTTTGAACACGGACCTCGCTGCTTCTCTCTAGCCCCCGACCGCTTGCCTGCCCACGGACTGCCTTCTCGCCTTGCCCCTTTGGTCTGACGCAGGATTCATCCAACACGCACATACAACAAACTCTGGTAACTTGGTTAATTCTACACATCGTCTTGCACCTTTCACTTAAAGTAGCATACACATCCCACCAATTCATCAGTGTCAAGAAACCTACTGGACTGATTCCAGCTGTTGTGTCGTCTCCTTCCCCACCCGTATGTAACAATTATGGTAGTACTTGGATGCATACTTGCCAACCCTCCCTATTTTCCCGGGAGACTCCCGAATTTCAGTGCCCCTACCGAAAATCTACCGGGGCAACCATTCTCCCGAATTTCTCCCGATTTCCAACCGGACAACAATATTGGGGGCGTGCCTTAAAGGCCTACTGAAAGCCACTACTACCGACCACGCAGTCTGATAGTTTATATATCAATGATGAAATCTTAACATTGCAACACATGCCAATACGGCCGGGTTAACTTATAAAGTGCAATTTTAAATTTCCCGCTAAACTTCCGGTTGAAAACGTCTATGTATGATGACGTATGCGCGTGACGTCGATGGTTGAAACGGAAGTATTCGGACACATTGAATCCAATACAAAAAAGCTCTGTTTTCATGGCAAAATTCCACAGTATTCTGGACATCTGTGTTGGTGAATCTTTTGCAATTTGTTTAATGAACAATGAAGACTGCAAAGAAGAAAGCTGTAGGCTGGCTGCAGCAACACAACCAGGAGGACTTTGATTTGGATAGCAGACGCGCTATCCGACGCTCGCCGCCGATCGGGTGAAGTCCTTCGTCGCACCGTCGATCGCTGGAACGCAGGTGAGCACGGGTGTTGATGAGCAAATGAGGGCTGGCGTAGGTGGAGTGCTAATGTTTTTGTCATAGCTCTGACGAGGTCCCGTAGCTAAGTTAGCTTCAATGGCGTCGTTAGCAACAGCATTGCTAGGCTTCGCCAGGTTGGACAGCATTAACCGTGTAGTTACAGGTCCAGTGTTTGGTTCGGTGTCTCCTGATAGTAGTATTGTTGATCTTCTGTCTATCCTTCCAGTCGGGGGCTTATTTCTTTTGTTTCTATCTGCATTTAAGCACGATGCTATCACGTTAGCTCCGTAGCTAAAGTGCTTCACCGATGTATTGTCGTGGAGATAAAAGTCACTGTGGATGTCCATTTCGCGTTCTCGACTCTCATTTTCAAGAGGATATAGTATCCGAGGTGGTTTGAAATACAAATCCGTGATCCACAATAGAAAAAGGAGAAAGTGTGGAATCCAATGAGCCCTTTTACCTAAGTTACGGTCAGAGCGAAAAAAGATACGTCCTGCACTGCACTCTAGTCCTTCACTCTCACGTTCCTCATCCACGAATCTTTCATCCTCGCTCAAATTAATGGGGTAATCGTCGCTTTCTCGGTCCGAATCGCTCTCGCTGCTGGTGTAAACAATGGGGAAATGTGAGGAGCCCTTCAACCTGTGACGTCACGCTACTTCCGGTACAGGCAAGGCTTTTTTTATCAGCGACCAAAAGTTGCGAACTTTATCGTCCATGTTCTCTACTAAATCCTTTCAGCAAAAATATGGCAATATCGCAAAATGATCAAGTATGACACGTAGAATGGATCTGCTATCCCCGTTTAAATACAAAAAATTCATTTCAGTAGGCCTTTAAAGGCACTGCCTTTAGCGTCCTCTCTCACCTGAAACCTTCACCCCTTAACAGCCGCATACTGTCCAGGCGCCCGCTTTTCCTCCATATAAACAGCGTGCCGGCGGGGTGGTTGGGGGCGTGGTTATTTACAGCTAGAATTCACCAACTCAAGTATTTCGTGTATATATATATATATATATATATATATATATATATATATATATATATATATATATATATATATATATATATATAAATATATATATATACACATATATATATATATATATATATATATATATATATATATATATATATATATATATATATATATATGTATATGTATATATATATATATATATATATATATATATATATATATATATATATATATATATATATATATATATATATATATATATATATATATATGTGTATGAAATACTTGACTTTCAGTGAATTCTAGCTATATATATATATATATACATATTTATTTTATTTACATAAAAGAAATACTTGAATTTCGGTGGCTATCCATTAGATGGCAGTATTGTCCTGTTTAACTTCTCCGTTCATGATGAGTATATCATTTCGGCCACCGTGTTCAATGGAGAAGTCTGTTCTACATATTTACAGGCAACATACCTTCCCCTTCGAACGTCTCCTTGTTGTGTGCGCAGTTGTGCACTCTACTCTCTAAAAGCCCTGGATGTTATGACGTCATTGGGCAGGCAAGCTGTTTATGTTGTGGGAAAGCGGACGTGAGAACAGGCTGTCCCCACTCAGGTCCGCATTGAGCTGGAGGGGGCGTGGCCTCCAGCTCCGGCTGAATACCGGGAGAAAATCTCTGCCGGGAGGTTGTCGGGAGAGCCGCTGAATACCGGGATTTCCCCGCTAAAAACGGGAGGGTTGGCAAGTATGCTTTTAACTGGTGTAATGATAACGTTAATTATAAGCACACACACACACACACACACAAGTGAATGCAAGGCATACTTGGTCAACAGCCATACAGGTCACACTGAGGGTGGCCGTATAAACAACTTTAACGCTGTTACAAACATGCGCCACACTGTGAACCCACACCAAACAAGAATGACAAACACATTTCGGGAGAACATCCGCACCGTAACACAACAGAACAAATACCCAGAACCCCTTGCAGCGGGACGCTACAATAACATCTACGGCAGGGGTCACCAACCTTTTTGAAACCAAGAGCTACTTCTTGGGTACTGATTAATGCGAAGGGCTACCAGTTTGATACACACTTAAATAAATTGCCAGAAATAGCCAATTTGCTCAATTTACCTTTAACTCTATGTAATTATTAGTAATTAATGATATTTACACTTAATTGAATGGTTTAAAAGAGGAGAAAACACGAAAAAAAATGACAATTAAATTTTGAAACATAGTTTACCTTCAATTTCGACTCTTTAAAATTCAAAATTCAACCGAAAAAAAGAAGAGAAAAACTAGCTAATTCGAATCTTTTTGAAAAAAATTTAAAAAATAATTTATGGAACATCATTAGTAATTTTTCCTGATTAAGATTAATTTTACAATTTTGATGACATGTTTTAAATAGGATAAAATCCAATCTACACTTTGTTAGAATATATAACAAATTGGACCAAGCTATATTTCTAACAAAGACAAATCATTATTTCTTCTAGATTTTCCAGAACAAAAATTTTAAAAGAAATTCAAAAGACTTTGAAATAAGATTTAAATTTGATTCTACAGATTTTCTAGATTTGCCAGAATTTTTTTTTTGAATTTTAATCATAATAAGTTTGAAGAAATATTTCACAAATATTCTTCGTCGAAAAAATAGAAGCTAAAATGAAGAATTAAATTAAAATGTATTTATTATTCTTTACAATAAAAAAAATAAATTTACTTGAACATTGATTTAAATTGTCAGGAAAGAAGAGGAAGGAATTTAAAAGGTAAAAAGGTATATGTGTTTAAAAATCCTAAAATCATTTTTAAGGTTGTATTTTTTCTCTAAAATTGTCTTTCTGAAAGTTATAAGAAGCAAAGTAAATAAATTTATGAATTTATTTAAACAAGTGAAGACCAAGTCTTTAAAATATTTTCTTGGATTTTCAAATTCTATTTGAGTTTTGTCTCTCTTAGAATTAAAAATGTCGGGCAAAGCGAGACCAGCTTGCTAGTAAATAAATACAATTTAAAAAATAGAGGCAGCTCACTGGTAAGTGCTGCTATTTGAGCTATTTTTAGAACAGGCCAGCGGGCTACTCATCTGGTCCTTACGGGCTACCTGGTGCCCGCGGGCACCGCGTTGGTGACCCCTGATCTACGGCTTTTGGAGCTCAGTGCACAACTGCACACACAACAAGAAGGAGACGAAGCAGAAGAACGAAGAAGAGACATGGCGACGACAAGTAAGAAGAAGATATACGCTTGCAAGTTCCAAAATGATTGGAAAAAATAATTTCATTTCATCCAGGACAGCTCGAAGGGGAAGGGGTATGCTGCCTCCACCTCAACCCCGCCCCCAACACCCCCCCACCCCCATATCCCGAATTCGGTGGTCTCGAGGTTGGCAAGTGTACTTGGATGGCCGAGTGTTTTCTGAGGTGGTTCTTCACGAAACAACTTTGAGAACCACTGTGATGTATGATTCGTAGGACAAGTGCACAGTTACAGTGTATATGTCCCAATAAAAAAAGACACAACAGCCCTTCTTGGAGAGACACACACACTGTGTCACGGCTCATTAAGTTTAAAGCTACAGACACACAAAACAGTGTGTTCCCAGCAGGGTTGACTTGAAGACTGCCTGTGAGGTGAGAAAGTAGCGTTGTTAAGAAGTTGAAGAGACGGCGAAGGGCAAAAGTGGAAGAGTCTTGGGACGGAGCGGAACAAAAGGAAGAGTGTCATAAGTCCGTGCCACAAGATGGCTGCGCTGACACACGGGGGAAGTTAACCCGGCGGTCACCCGAGCAGGTTGGCGGCATTTGGAAGCGCTCCATTGATTTGAAGACACGGACAAGCTCCCTGCAGACGAGAGGAGTGTGAATTGTACTCATGCAGAGGAGCCGGTGAAGGCAGCGAGGCAACGAGCACCTGGCCCAGAACACTTGCGGGACCGGCGCACTTCCTGGTGTCAACGTGCGCCGTGCGATAACGCCGCCTCTCGGGCCTCCCGGCGCCTCCGCAACCCCCGCAGAGACTCCACCTGGTGCTTCTTTTAAAGGGGAAAGAACGGTGTTTTTGAAAGTCTCGTTTCCAGTCGTTTAAACATTCGGCGGTGAGAAGCTAAAGTGCGCATCGCGGGTCAGGGGCTGATGAAGCTCAAAGGACAGCGCCATCTGTCTCGGGCAGGGAAGACGGCGGGAGTGCAACAAAGAGAATGTCAAAGGAGCGACGGAGTGTATAGTGCTGCTTAATTGAAAGCATGACGACACAGCTTGGTCTTTTTTTCCTTAACCCCGTAAGACCCCCTGTTGTAAAATTACAACGTTACCTTTAACCATCCTAAAAAACAATCTGTTATATTTAGGGTCCGCACAGGACCTTTTCAAAAGGAATCCCACAGGGAGTCCTTTTGCAATGGGACGAAAGGACCCTATTGAAATTGTAAGGTTTTATTATTAGGGTCCGCCCTGTACCCTGTACAAAGGACTCCCCCAGGGAGTCCTTTGTACTGGTTACAAAGGAACCTATTGTTATTGTAATGTTTATTAGGGTCCGCACAGGACCTTTTCAAAAGGAATCCCAAAGGGAGTCCTTTTTATTCATATTCTACCGGCCGCCTCTTCGAACAGCAATTTGACCCACTTAACATGCTCCAAAACTCACCAAATTTGACACACAAATCAGGACCTGCGAAAATTGCAAGTTAATAACAAAACCAACCCCCAAAAATAAAAATTGCGCTCTAGCGCCCCCTAGGAAAAAAACAAAACAAACTGCCTGTAACTCCCACTAGGAAGGTCGTAGAGACATGAAACAAAAACCTGTATGTAGGTCAGACTTAGACCTACATTTCATAATTTTACATCCTCGGGCAAAAACCAACAGGAAGTTGGCAATTTCCCCTTCAAGACAAAAATGTACTAAAAACACTGCTTTTTACGTCTTTGACCTCTAATTTGACCCCCTTAAAATACTTCAAAACTCACCAAACTTCTCACACACATCGGGACTGGTAGAAATTGCGATCTCAAAAAATAACCGAACCCCGAAACTCAAAATTCTGCCCTAGAGCAATTTTTAAATAAAACAGAGAAAAAACTGCTTTTTAGAGGAAAACTCTGACAAAACTGCTTGTCGTAGAGACATGAAACAAATACCTCTATGTAGGTCTCGCCTGGACCTACATTTCATAGATTGACATCCTTCAGCAAAAATCAACAGGAAGTTTGCTATTCCTCCTTCAAAACAAAATTTTTGTTACAAACGGTCACCAAACATCAAACGTCATCTCCTCTGAGCGCGTTTGTCGTTTCGGCTTCAAACTGCTACAGGAGAGAGATTGAACCCTTCTGATTAAAAGTTGACGAAAGAGTTTTAATAAGTGCTACCGTTTTGATTTTACGAGCCTTCAAAGACCCGCAGCACTGATGCTGCTACGGTGCCAAAAATGACAACGAAAATGCAATTAGACCTTCTTTGTCCTCAATACACACAATAGCCTATAATGACAATGTGAACTCAGACACAACTTCCTCTAACTCCCAGTACGAATATCGTAGAGACACGAAACAAGAACCTCTATGTAGGTCTCACTCAGGACTACCACTGGACAAAAGTATTGGGACACCTAGGACTAGCACCTGCCAAAAAGCGGACCCGACCAATGCTGCTTGCAGCTTTAATTGTATTTATTTTTTTAACCACATTTACATATAACATGCATTATATGTGTATCATGTAATAACATAGAAGTAGCAACTTAGGCGTAACATGTAACGCTATATGTGCAACATGTGTAGTATGTAACAACCAACGTTCCCTCTAAGGTGCGCGCCTAGCCAATCTATGCCGCGCACAGAATCAAATCTAATCTGAACTCTAAACACAATAAACACATTTACTATTTGTTCTGGAAGATGTTGAAATGCAACTGTGAGTGACAAACAATGATCATCATTAATTATTGTAACGTCTGTCGAGACACATTAAAGAGGACAAGAACTCCATCGATCACTTTACTGATGAAAACTGTTTATATTAGGCCGTAACCACACCAAAAACATCAGACTTCTAGCTGGAAAAACTGGTCATGCTCTGCCGTACAAACCAGGCCATAACCGAGTCTTTGTCATCTGTCATATCAACAGCAGCCGTTGGCCCTCTGTCACCTGCACCTGCACCAACACACACACACATGTCACCTAACCACTGATGCGTTTATGGCCACACAAAAAGTCAGACAATTCCAACGCTGAACAATGTACAAATGCCACTATGACTCCCCAATCAGATGTGTGCTTATTCTACTTTCATTTATTAATAATGCTAAATGATGGCTATCAATCAAATAATGCTTTTACTAGATTACAGAAATGCTAATAAAAAGACATACTTTGCAGACAGAAAGTTGTAGAAATGCACACTTCATCCCATGCTTACATCTCATTGTGCAACATGAGAATGCTTTAAAGGCCTACTGAAATGAATTTTTTTTATTTAAACGGGGATAGCAGATCTATTCTATGTGTCATACTTGATCATTTCGCGATATTGCCATATTTTTGCTGAAAGGATTTAGTATAGAACAACGACGATAAAGATTGCAACTTTTGGTATCTGATAAAAAAAAAGGCTTGCCCCTACCGGAAGTAGCGTGACGTAGTCAGTTGAACATATACGCAAAGTTCCCTATTGTTTACAATGATGGCCGCATGAAGTGAGAGAGATTCGGACCGAGAAAGCGACAATTTCCCCATTAATTTGAGCGAGGATGAAAGATTTGTGGATGAGTAAAGTGCAAGTGAAGGACTAGTGGGGAGTTGAAGCTATTCAGATAGGGAAGATGCTGTGAGAGCCGGGGGTGACCTGATATTCAGCTGGGAATGACTACAACAGTAAATAAACACAAGACATATATATATACTCTATTAGCCACAACACAACCAGGCTTATATTTAATATGCCACAAATTAATCCTGCATAAAAACACCTGCGTGTTTGTTACGCTAGCTTTTAGCTCCTCTGCTAGCTCCTAGCTCCATAGAACACGCCAATACAATTCAAACACCTGATCAACACACACAATCACTCAGCCCAAAAGACCGTTCACCTAACCCAAGGTTCATAAAGCTTATATATTTTTAAAAAGTTACGTACGTGACGCGCACATACGGTCAAGCTATCAAATGTTTAGCAGCCAAGGCTGCATACTCACGGTACCTGATATTCAGCTGGGAATGACTACAACAGTAAATAAACACAAGACATATATATACTCTATTAGCCACAACACAACCAGGCTTATATTTAATATGCCACAAATTAATCCTGCATAAAAACACCTGCGTGTTTGTTATGCTAGCTCCTAGCTCCTATGCTAGCTCCTAGCTCCATAGAACACGCCAATACAATTCAAACACCTGATCAACACACACAATCACTCAGCCCAAAAGACCGTTCACCTAACCCAAGGTTCATAAAGCTTATATATTTAAAAAAAGTTACGTACATACGCAAAAAAAAGTTGCGCACATACGGTCAAGCGATCAAATGTTTAGAAGCCAAAGCTGCATACTCACAGTAGCACGTCTGCGTCTTTGTCATCCAAATCAAAGTAATCCTGGTAAGAGTCTGTGTTGTCCCAGTTCTCTACAGGCGTCTGTGTATCCAAGTCAAAAGTCCTCCTGGTTAGAGTCTCTGTTATCCGAGTTCTTCCATCTTGACTGCATCTTTCGGGAATGTAAACAAAGAAGCGCCGGCTGTGTACTGTTGTGGCTGACTACGTTCGAAAAATACGTCCATTTCGCACCGACAACTTTCTTCTTTGCTTGCTCAGCTTCCTTCTCCATAATGCAATGAACATGATTGCAACAGATTCACGAACACAGATGTCCAGAATACTGTGGAATTATGAAATGAAAACAGAGCTTTTTCGTATTGGCTTCAATGTGGAAGGCATACCCGTGTTCCCCGGTCTACGTCACGCGCATACGTCATCCTCAGAGGCGTTTCGAACCGGAAGTCTAGCGGCAAATTTAAAATGTCCCTTTATAAGTTAACCCGGCCGTATTGGCATGTGTTATAATGTTAAGATTTCATCATTGATATATAAACTATCAGACTGCGTGGTCGGTAGTAGTGGGTTTCAGTAGGCCTTTAAGGGGATCTAAATGTGATCTCACAAATGATTTCCAAAGCAGGACCTCCACCCAGACACACAATACTAGTACATAGCTCATGGAAAACAAGATTATTTGGTTATATTCATTGTAAGTGGGCCAAATCAATTATATTAGAAAGAATGGAAATGACTACTGTCATTTGATTATTGTACTAAAACATCCATCCATCCATTTTCTACCGCTTATTCCCTTCGGGGTGGCGGGGGGGCGCTTTAGCCTATCATTTCACTTGCTATTAAATCAGGTCTGGGACAAGTGTGCTGCTGGCATGGCCAGAGTGTGCACGCCTGATGTTGCTCACATGTGCTCCACTGAATGCTCAGGGAATTTGCGCGTTTGCTCACAAACATGAAACATTAGAGGGAACATTGTGTGCTACATCTAACATGTAATAAACATATGTAACAATATATGTGCAACATGTCACACGTGACATGTAACAACACACGTGTAACTTGTAAAAGCGTATGTGCGACATGTACCAACATATGTGCAGCCTGCAATATGTGCAACATGTAACAACCCTTGTGCAACGTGTGACATATGTAACATATAATACCATATGTGTAACATACAGCATATGTCTAACATGCAGTAACCTATATGTAACATGTAACAACATATGTGCAACATGTAATGTCTGTAACATGCAACAACCTTGTGTAACATATGCAAAATGTGATAGGTGTAACATGTAATAATAATAATAATAATAATAATAATAATAGATTTTATTTGTAAAAATCACTTTACATTGAGTAAACAACCTCAAAGTGCTACAGTGTATATAAATAAACAAATTAAAAAATAAAGATCATAAAAAAATTGAAAATTAAAAAATTGAAAATAAAATAAATAAATAAAAAATAAAAACTGGAACAGCCAAATAGCTAAAACTAGTATGCATATATCTGAAAAATACCACATGTGTCACATATAACATGCACTAACCTAAGTACAACATGTAACAACATATGTGCAACATGTAATGTCTGTAACATGCAACAACCTTGTGTAACATATGCAAAATGTGATAGGTGTAACATGTAATAATAATAATAATAATAATAATAATAGATTTTATTTGTAAAAATCACTTTACATTGAGTAAACAACCTCAAAGTGCTACAGTGTATATATATAAACACATTTAAAAAAAAGATCATAAAAAAATTAAAAAATTGAAAATAAAATAAATAAATAAAAAATAAAAACTAGAACAGCCAAATAGCTAAAACTAGTATGCATATATCTGAAAAATACCACATGTGTCACATATAACATGCACTAACCTAAGTACAACATGTAACAACATATGTACAACATGTAACACCCTAGGTGTAACATGCAATACCATATATGTAACATATAACATATGTCTCACATGCAATAGCCTATATGAAACATGTAAAAATACATGTGCAACATGTAACGACCAATGTGTAACATGAGAAACACGTGACATGTGTTACAGGTAATACCATATGTGTAACATACAACATTTGTTTGAAATTAAATAACCAATGTGAAACATGTAACAACATATGAGCAACATCAGGCATGTGATTTGACCACAATGAAAAAGACTGAAAAAATTTCCGGGGGTCTGCGGGACGAAGGCCCCCGGCCAGGTCCAGGTGCCCTGGTGGGGGGCAAGGGGGGCAACACCCCCCGAAGCTACTGGTTTTTCACCAATTTAACATGCTAAAATTAACAAAGACAGCACCATTTGAAGAAAATATTTTAGTGTTTAAAGACATGAAAACATCATTAAATGAACATACATAACCCAATTATAATAATGAATCACTGTATATGGTTCAGTCCCAACAGTATTTAGTCACTAATATTTACATCTTGTGTTCATTTCACATCCACAGGTGTCACATTGATCAGTGATATTATCTACAGTTTATTTACAGTATTACCACATTACTTCAGTTCACTTCACACATTAGCTTTCTCAGAGAGCCCTAACATGAGCCTTCCTTGCACATTTCTGAGCAGCCTGCATTTTCCTTTTGGTCTCTGCTTTTGTGGCTTCTTTTTTGGATTTTTGGATAAATATAACAAAATACCAAATGTAAACATTTCATTCTTTTCGCCAAAATAGGATATACATTTATGAAAATAATTAAACATGTTTAGTATTGTTTACTCATATTTGAAAATAGGAAATAATAATAATGTGAGTATTGCATGAAACAAGTGTGAAAATATTTACCTTCAAGATTGTTACACCACTGACAATATTTTCAAGAGACTACATAAGAACTTAATTGTACAAAATAGTATTATATGCAAATTTATTTCAAATAAATTGTTAACTGGATCCAATAATGCGACTCTTTGAATTTCTGTAATTTCATAATATATTTTCACGTGGCTTTTTATTTTTAGAAAAACCCATTTATATTTCGCAAAGCAATAATTGGTTAATATTTAAAACAAACATGCGTATTTCGCAAGCAAATATTTTTTAGCTTACCTCATTATTAACAACCCTGTCTGCAACTGAAGTGGGTTGTGGGTGGATCTTTCCTCTCCATGTCACTTTCGGTTGACATCCAAAAGTACCAGCTAGTGAAAAGTTTGTTTTCCTTGCTTCAAGTTGTTTCATATGTTTTTGGCGTTTCGCATGTACTTCCAAAGCCTTGAAACCTCGTGATCCATAGTCAATATTATCATGACACCACGTGCACAAAACCTTTCCGGGACGATCGATTTTCCGAATAAAATCACCGAACAAAGTCGTAACTTCCTTCTTCCCAACAGTATCAGTGATTTCCCTTTCCATCCAGTCCCATCGAAACTTATTTTTGACATGTTTATCAATTTCTTTTACTCGTAAAGCGTCCTTTCTCTCGAGAACTGACATCGTTTACATATGGAAAATGGCGGTATGATGACGTTATTAACGTCATCATTCATAACAGATGTCCTGATTGGTCACAAGGAACATATCGACCAATCAACTACGGCGTAATATAAACTAGGTCTCGAATCTTGATTTAGGGTCGGGAAAAAAAACGGAAAAACGGAAGATAATTTTTTTCCCCCCGAGATTAAAAAAGACGGAATTCCGACTTTAGACGGAAAAATCACATGCCTGCAACATGTAACAGCCTACGTGTTACATGTAACAACATATGTGCAGCCTGTAATATGTGTAACATGTAACGACCCTTGTGTAACATGCGACATATGTAACATACAATACCATGTGTGTAACATACAACATGTGTCTAACATGCAGTAACCTATGTGTAGCATGTAACATCATATGTGCAACATGTAATGTCTGAAACATGCAACAACCTTGTGTAACATATGCAAAATGTGATAGGCGTAACACGTAATACCACATGTGTCACATGTAACATGCACTAACCTATGTGCAACATGTAACAACATATGTTCAACATGTAACATGTAACACCCTATGTGTAACATTTATAACATGTAATACCATTTATGTAACATACAACATATGTCTCACATGCAATAACCTATATGAAATATATATATTTATATATATATATATATACATATATATTTAAAAATATCTGTGCAACATGTAACAACCAATGTGTAACATGTGAAACATGTGACATATGTTACAGGTAATTGGTATGTGTAACATATAACATTTGTTTAAAATTAAATAACCAATGTGGAACATGTAACAACATATGTGCAACATATAACGACTTATGTTTAACATGTGTCTTGTGTAACATGTAATACCATATATGTAACATATAACATGTCTAACATATAACATATGTCTAACATGCAATAACCTATGTAAAACATGTAACAACATATGTGCAACATGTAATGTGTGTGTAAAGTAACACAATATGTGTAAAATTTGACATGCGGAACATGTGACGTGCGTAACAGGTAATGCCATATGTGTAACATATAGCACATGTGTAAAATGTGAAACATGTAACAACATATGTGCAACAAGTAACATATTTAACATGTGTAACATGTCTAACATGCAATACTCTGTGTAACATGCAATGCCACATGTGCAACATACAACTCGTGTCTAACATGCAATAACTTATGTGTAACATGTAACAGCATATGTGTAACTTGCCATAACATATGCCTAACATGTAAGGCCATATGTGTAACATAGCACATGTTACAAAAAGAGTTTGTTAGCTCAGTGTAATACTGTACTGTACATCATGTCTGACAACTGACAACATGGCTCCCTAGGCGGGCCAAGTTAGTGTAGTAGAATTTCTGACCTTTGACCTATATTTCATGTCCGTCAAGAATGGACGCTCAATTAATTTCTCTTCTATTCTGTGCCATTGAATGAACCGGTGTGGGACAAAAGTGAATATTAAGTCGTGCCAACCTGTCTACAGAATGTTTTGATTGTTTAAGTATGATTAAGGAATCCGAGGATGTTGCAAAAACAAACATGACGCACGAGAAAAAAACAGTGACGCTCAAGAGATAGATAAAAACGGCAGGAGACCGGGACTTGGGAGAGATTGCTTTTGTGAGTCCTCTGGAGGACGTTTGTGTGTCTGCATGGACAGCTCAATCTGACTTGATAATAGGTAAATAAACTTTTTGTACAAAATTCACTTTTGTTGCTGTTTAAGCTCTGGACCAGGGGTCACCAACGCGGTGCCCGCGGGCACCAGGTAGCCCGTAAGGACCAGATGAGTAGCCCGCCGGCCTGTTCTAAAAATAGCTCAAATAGCAGCACTTACCAGTGAGCTGCCTCTATTTTTTACATTTTATTTATTTACTAGCAAGCTGGTCTCGCTTTGCCCGACATTTTTAATTCTAAGAGAGACAAAACTCAAATAGAATTTGAAAATCCAAGAAAATATTTTAAAGACTTGGTCTTCACTTGTTTAAATAAATTCATAATTTGTTTTACTTTGCTTCTTATAACTTTCAGAAAGACAATTTTAGAGGAAAAATACAACCTTAAAAATTATTTTAGGATTTTTAAACACATATACCTTTTTACCTTTTGAATTCCTTCCTCTTCTTTCCTGACAATTTAAATCAATGTTCAAGTAATTTTTTTTTTTTTTTATTGTAAAGAATAATAAATACATTTTAATTTAATTCTTCATTTTAGCTTCTGTTTTTTCGACGAAGAATATTTGTGAAATATTTCTTCAAACTTATTATGATTAAAATTCAAAAAAATTATTCTGGCAAATCTAGAAAATCTGTAGAATCAAATTTAAATCTGATTTCAAAGTCTTTTGAATTTCTTTTAAAAAAAATGTCTGGAAAATCTAGAAGAAATAATGATTTGTCTTTGTTAGAAATATAGCTTGGTCCAATTTGTTATATATTCTAACAAAGTGTAGATTGGATTTTAACCTATTTAAAACATGTCATCAAAATTCTATAATTAATCTTAATCAGGAAAAATTACTAATGATGTTCCATAAATTCTTTTTTTAAGATTTTCTCTTCTTTTTTTCGGTTGAATTTTTAATTTTAAAGAGTCGAAATTGAAGATAAACTATGTTTCAAAATTTTATTGTCATTTTTTTCATGTTTTCTCCTCTTTTAAACCGTTCAATTAAGTGTAAATATCATTAATTATTAATAATAACATAGAGTTAAAGGTAAATTGAGCAAATTGGCTATTTCTGGCAATTCATTTAAGTGTGCATCAAACTGGTAGCCCTTCGCATTAATCAGTACCCAAGAAGTAGCTCTTGGTTTCAAAAAGGTTGGTGACCCCTGCTCTGGACAATCCACCACATTAGCGCATCACTAACTGGAATGCTCAGCCGTTACGGAAGCAGCTTATTTCTTTTGTGTAAACAAGCCAGTCGATTGTTAAGAGAACAGTTGAAATGTAATTTTGTTCTGAAATGAAAAGCACTTCCCGCCACAGTAATGCCAACTCTATTACAGCCGTCATTAATTGTGATGAATATCAATAAAGGCAATTTCCCGCGACGTGCCTCGTCGAGTCAAGACGAGTAGCGGCGTTCTCAATCACAGCTGCTGTTCTTCCACGCAATCGCCGGCCTAATTATTTGTTTGGAAAAGAGGTTTTGTTTGCTCATTTGCAGTAAAAAAAAAAAAAAAAGGAGACAGCAAGATGACAAACACTTGTTCTGCCTGGCTAATGAACACACGTCAGGTGATGTCACTCATTTGCTCATCAGTGATCTCAGCTGGTCTCACAAAGTCAACAAAACACAGCCGTGAATCATCCTCCTCTGCGGAGTGTTACAGTGGACTGTGTGCACCATCCACCCCAGTCAACACGCTCTGTCACGTGGAGCTCCGACCTGGGCCTGTTTCTGGCAGCCGGACCACCGAATCCACCAGAGAGACCTGCCCATCTGCAAGGCCCCCAAACGGTCACATGACACCGGCCACCAAAACACACGACTTAACATCCTGTTTGGGTCCCACATCAAACTTAAGAGAGTCAATGACTTCAACATAAAAGTAGGTGACAGTGTCATCACCAGGAAAGATGAGGTCACCTACCTAGGTTCCATTCTAGAGGCTAACCTTTCCTGTGACAAAATGGCAACCAAGGTAATCAAAAAGGTTAACCAACGAACGAGATTTCTCTACAGAATTTCCTCTCTGGTCAACAAAAGAACCTTGAGGATTCTGGCGGGAACTCTCGTTCAACCCTTTTTCGATTACGTACCCTAGCACCTCCAAAACCCTCAAATCTAAACTCCAAACATCCCAGAACAAGCTAGTCAGGTTACTTCTAGACCTCCACCCCAGATCCCACCTCACTCCTACCCACTTCTCTAAAGTGGGCTGGCTCAAGGTGGAGGACAGAGTTAAACAACTTGCACTGAGCCTAGTCTATAAAATCCGCTACACCTCCCTGATACCGAAGTACATGTCAAACTACTTCCTTAACGTAAATGACCGCCATAACCACAACACCAGGGGGAGCTCCACTAACCACGTTAAACCCAGATTCCGAACTAACAAAGGTCTTAACTCATTCTCTTTCTATGCCACAGCAATGTGGAATGCGCTCCCAACAGGTATAAAAGAAAGGGCATCTCTATCCTCCTTCAAAACCGCAATAAAAGTTCACCTCCAGGCAGCTACAACCCTAAACTAACACCCTCCCCGGATTGCTAATAATCAAATGTAAACAATCAAATGCAGATACTTTTTCTTTTTCTTATGCCTTCTGATCTCTCTCTCTCTCTCTCTCTCTCTCTCTCTCTCTCTCTATGTCCACTACTTGATGTCCATACCCCCCCCCCCTCCACACCCCTGATTGTAAATAATGTAAATAATTCAATGTGATTATCTTGTGTGATGACTGTATTATGATGATAGTATATATGATAGTATATATCTGTATCATGAATCAATTTAAGTGGACCCCGACTTAAACAAGTTGAAAAACTTATTCGGGTGTTACCATTTGGTGGTCAATTGTACGGAATATGTACTTCACTGTGCAACCTACTAATAAAAGTCTCAATCAATCAATCAAACCAGAAGCCTCAATGGAGATGGACTTTTGCGGCCGCCGCCGTGTGCCGACGATGACAAACGAGTGGTCGTACAAAACGCGCCTGAGCGGCACAAATGTGTGTTTAGCGCTCCAGTCGCTCGTGGTGTGTTGTTTTTATCAAACACAAGAATGTGGAACAGAAGTTTGTTTTCAGTTCTGTGCTGATTGTCAAAAAGGTAACACGTGTAACATGTAACACCATGTGTGTAACATATAACAAAAGTCTAACATGTAATGATCTATGTAAAACATGTTACTTCAACATAACATGAAACCACCTATGTGTAACATGTGAGCCATGTGACATGTGTAACAGGTAATACCATATGTGTAACATATAACATGTGTAAAATGAAATAACCTATGTGAAATATGTAACAATATATGTGCAACATAACATGTAACAACTTATGTGTAACATGTAATACCATATATGTAACATATAACATATGTCTAACATGCAATAACCTATATGAAACATGTAGCAACATATGTGAAACATGTAACAACCTATAAATAACATGTGCACCACGTGACATGTGTAACGGTTAATACCATATGTGTGAAATATAACATGTGTGAAATGAAATAACCTATGTGTAACATGTGAGCCATGTGACATGTGTAACAGGTAATACCATATGTGTAACATATAACATGTGTAAAACGAAATAACCTATGTGAAACATGTAACAACATGTGTAACATATAACATGTGTAAAACGAAATAACCTATGTGAAACATGTAACAACATATGTGTAACATATAACATGTGTAAAATGAAATAATCTATGTGAAACATGTAACAACATATGTGCTGCATAACATGTAACAACCTATGAGTAACATGTGTAACATGTAATACCATACATGTAACATATAACATATGTCTAACATGCAATAACCTATATGAAACATGTAACAACCTATGTATAACATGTGCACCACATGACATGTGTAACAGGTAATACCATATGTGTAACATATAACATGTGTAAAATGAAATAACCTATGTGAAATATGTAACAATATATGTGCAACATAACATGTAACAACTTATGTGTAACATGTAATACCATATATGTAACATATAACATATGTCTAACATGCAATAACCTATATGAAACATGTAGCAACATATGTGAAACATGTAACAACCTATAAATAACATGTGCACCACGTGACATGTGTAACGGTTAATACCATATGTGTGAAATATAACATGTGTAAAATGAAATAACCTATGTGTAACATGTGAGCCACGTGACATGTGTAACAGGTAATACCATATGTGTAACATATAACATGTGTAAAACGAAATAACCTATGTGAAACATGTAACAACATATGTGTAACATATAACATGTGTAAAATGAAATAATCTATGTGAAACATGTAACAACATATGTGCTGCATAACATGTAACAACCTATGAGTAACATGTGTAACATGTAATACCATACATGTAACATATAACATATGTCTAACATGCAATAACCTATATGAAACATGTAACAACCTATGTATAACATGTGCACCACATGACATGTGTAACAGGTAATACCATATGTGTGAAATATAACATATGTTTAAAATGAAATAACCTATGTGAAACATGTAACAATATATGTGCAACATAACATGTAACAACTTATGTGTAACATGTAATACCATATATGTAACATATAACATATGTCTAACATGCAATAACCTATATGAAACATGTAGCATTATATGTGAAACATGTAACAACCTATAAATAACATGTGCACCATGTGACATGTGTAACGGTTAATACCATATGTGTGAAATATAACATGTGTAAAATTAAATAACCTATGTGTAACATGTGAGCCATGTGACATGTGTAACAGGTAATACCATATGTGTAACATATAACATGTGTAAAACGAAATAACCTATGTGAAACATGTAACAACATGTGTAACATATAACATGTGTAAAATGAAATAATCTATGTGAAACATGTAAAAACATATGTGCAGCATGACATGTAACAACCTATGAGTAACATGTGTAACATGTAATACCATACATGTAACATATAACATATGTCTAACATGCAATAACCTATATGAAGCATGTAACAACCTATGTATAACATGTGCACCACGTGACATGTGTAACGGTTAATACCATATGTGTGAAAAATAACGTGTTAAATGAAATAACCTATGTGTAACATGTGAGCTACGTGACATGTGTAACAAGTAATACCATATGTGTAACATATAACATGTGTAAAACGAAATAACCTATGTGAAACATGTAACAACATATGTGTAACATATAACATGTGTAAAATGAAATAATCTATTTGAAACATGTAACAACATATATGCTGCATAACATGTAACAACCTATGAGTAACATGTGTAACATGTAATACCATACATGTAACATATAACATATGTCTAACATGCAATAACCTATATGAAACATGTAACAACCTATGTATAACATGTGCACCACGTGACATGTGTAACGGTTAATACCATATGTGTGAAATATAACGTGTAAAATGAAATAACCTATGTGTAACATGTGAGCCATGTGACATGTGTAACAGGTAATAGCATATGTGTAACATATAACATGTGTAAAATGAAATAACATGTGTGAAACATGTAACTACATATGTCCAACATAACATGCAACAACCTATGAGTAACATGTAACACATGTGTAACATGTAATACCATATATGTAACATATGTCTAACATGCAATGACCTATATCAAACATGTAACAACATATGTGCAACATGTAACATGTGTAACATGTAACAACCTATGTGTAACATGTAACAACCTATGTGTAACATGTGAACCGTGTGACATGTGTAACAGGTAATACCATATGTGTAACATATAACATGTGTAAAATGAAATAACCTATGTGTAACATGTGAGCCATGTGACATGTGTAACAGGCAATACAATATGTGTAACATATAACGTGTAAAATTAAATAATCTATGTGAAACATGTAACAACATATGTCCAACATAACATGTCACAACCTATGAGTAACATGTAACACATGTGTAACATGTAATACCATATATGTAACATATGACATATGTCTAACATGCAATAACCTATAAGAAACATGTAACAACATATGTGCAACATGTAACAACCTACGTGTAACATGTGAACCGTGTGGCATGTGTAACAGGTAATACCATAGGTGTGACATATAACATGTGTATACAATGAAACAACCTATGTGAAACATGTAACAACATATGTGCAACATGTAACATATGCAACAACCTATGTTTAGTATGTGACATGTTAAAAACTTGCCACAACCGCAGCGTATACTTACTTCTCAAGCTGCGTTACCCATGCTTCAACTAGGTTAACTTGATTAAAGTACAGTGTTGTATTTTCCTACACTCAAACACAGTGTTACTGTTCAATCTGTGTGTAACGTTAACAGTGGCCAAAACTATATACTTGTTAAATAAAACCACTGCCTTGATTTGAATGAATACTTGGGCCTGCTACGCCATAATGTTGGTTGTTTCTTGGTGAAATAATATAAATATCATTTACTGAACATTCATGTTATCATGCTCCTCCTACCTGTTGTGTTTTCAAACAAGCAGCACGCATGTACCACTTTTTATGGGCATTTTAGAAAAAGTCATGCTGTGCATCTACATCATAGGAAATATGTTAATAATATATATTCTATATGAAAAAAGGAACTTCATTTAAAAAGAAAAAACACCAGCAGACACACAAACGCATCAACTGAATTGGTTTTGATTAGGGATGTGCGATAATATCAGACTGCCGATATTATCGGCCGATAAATGCTTTAAAATGTAATATCGTAAATTATCGGTATCGGTTTCAGATGGTAAAATTAATGACTTTTTAAAACGCAGCTGTACGGAGCGGTAAATATCTGGTAAAACACGGACGTAGGCGTGCCGGCCCGGTCACATAATATGTGCGGCTTTTGCTCTAACTTAAGTGAATGCAATGCATACTTGGTCAACAGCCATACAGGTCACACTGAGGGTAGCCGTATAAACAACTTTAACACTGTTACAAATATGTGAACCCACACCAAACAAGAATGACAAACACATTTCGGGAGAACATCCGCACCGTAACACAACATAAACACAACAGAACAAATACCCAGAACCCCTTGTAGCACTAACTCTTCCGGGACGCTACATTATACACCCCCCACTACTTCCCAAATTCCAAGCTGATGTTTTGAGGCGTGTTAAAAAAAATAATGCACTTTGTGACTTCAATAATAAATATGGCAGTGCCATGTTGGCATTTTTTTTCCATAACTTGAGTTGATTTATTTTGGAAAACCTTGTTACATTGTTTAATGCATCCAGCGGGGCATCACAACAAAATTAGGCATCATAATGTGTTAATTCCACGACTACCGTATTTCCTTGAATAGCCGCCGGGGCGCTAATTAATTTAAAACCTCTTCTCACTCCTGCGTTTACCAAAAGCATGCGGGATTGGCAAGCATGCGCTAATTATTTGAAAACCTCTTCTCACTCCGGCGCTTACCTTATCATGAAAATCACATTTAATAACAAAAATGTTATTATGGTCTTACCTTTAGGTATAAATGAGTCCATGCGCAGCTCCTATAAAAGTCTTCCTTATCTTTCTTCAGTTTTAAAAGTCTCTCTTTCTCGATGGAGATCTTCCTTTAAGTATTACCTCCTGCTTCGATTGAAAGTCCAGTTTAGAAAACTGTTTTATTTTAGATATGTAATCCTCCATGGTAAAAGTGCAAGCAAACAATGGCTGCTCACTCTTGCTGCGTGTTGTCTTCTTCTGCAGCACCGGTCTTCTGCAGTACCAGCAGTCGCAAGAAGGATCACTAGCGCCCTCTACCACCAGGAGGCGGAAGTCATTTAATGACTCATATTTGACCCGGCGGAAGTGCCAAGCATGCGCTAATTCAGTGGTCACCAACGTGGTGCCCGCGGGCACCAGGTAGCCCGTAAGGACCAGATGAGTAGCCCGCTGACCTGTTCTAAAAATAGCTCAAATAGCAGCACTTACCAGTGAGCTGCCTCTATTTTATACATTTTATTTATTTACTAGCAAGCTGGTCTCGCTTTGCCCGACATTTTTAATTCTAAGAGAGACAAAACTCAAATAGAATTTGAAAATCCAAGAAAATATTTTAAAGACTTGGTCTTCACTTGTTTAAATAAATTCATTTTTTTTTTTACTTTGCTTGTTATAACTTTCAGAAAGACAATTTTAGAGAAAAAATACAACCTTAAAAATGATTTTAGGATTTTTAAACACATATACCTTTTTACCTTTTAAATTCCTTCCTCTTCTTTCCTGACAATTTAAATCAATGTTCAAGTAAAAAAAAAATTTTTTATTGTAAAGAATAATAGGGACGGCGTGGCGAAGTTGGTAGAGTGGCCGCGCCAGCAATCGGAGGGTTGCTGGTTACTGGGGTTCGATCCCCACCTTCTACCATCCTAGTCACGTCCGTTGTGTCCTTGGGCAAGACACTTCACCCTTGCTCCTGATGGCTGCTGGTAGCGCCTTGCATGGCAGCTCCCTCCATCAGTGTGTGAATGGGTGAATGTGGAAATACTGTCAAAGCGCTTTGAGTACCTTGAAGGTAGAAAAGCGCTATACAAGTATAACCCATTTATCATTTATTTATAATAGATACATTTTAATTTAATTCTTCATTTTAGCTTCTGTTATTTCAACGAAGAATATTTGTGAAATATTTCTTCAAACTTATGATTAAAATTCAAAAAAATTATTCTGGCAAATCTAGAAAATCTGTAGAATCAAATGTGAATCTTATTTCAAAGTCTTTTGAATTTATTTTTAAAATTTTATCCTGGAAAATGTAGAAGAAATAATGATTTGTCTTTGTTAGAAATATAGCTTGGTCCAATTTGTTATATTCTAAGAAAGTGTAGATTGGATTTTAACCTATGTAAAACATGTCATCAAAATTCTAAAATGAATCTTAATCAGGAAAAATGACTAATGATGTTCCATAAATTATTTTTTTAATTTTTTCAAAAAGATTCAAATTAGCTAGTTTTTCTCTTCTTTTTTTCGGTTGAATTTTGAATTCTAAAGAGTCGAAATTGAAGATAAACTACGTTTCAAAATTTAATTGTCATTTTTTTCGTGTTTTCTCCTCTTTTAAACCGTTCAATTAAGAGTGAATATAATTAATTATTAATAATAACATAGAGTTAAAGGTAAATTGAGCAAATTGGCTATTTCTGGCAATTTATTTAAGTGTGTATCAAACTGGTAGCCCTTCGCATTAATCACTACCCAAGAAGTAGCTCTGGGTTTCAAAAAGGTTGGTGACCCCTGCGCTAATTATTGTGCGAAACGAGTTTGACCCGGCTGTAATTCTAGGCAGGCGAATACTATATTCCCGGCGGCAATTCAAGGAAATACGGTATATATATTGGCATCGGTTGATATCGGAATCGGTAATTAAGAGTTGGACAATATCGGATATCGTCAAAAAAGCCATTATCGGACATCTCTAATAAATATGCATGCGGGGATTGAATACTAAAGAGGTGATTATTGACATACATTTCTACAGCTGTTTTCCTTCCGTTGCACTTCTAACTGCGGGCGCGCTTAGAGACATCTGGAGGAAGAAGACCGCAACTGGCCTAAATTCCGCTCGACGTCGCCGATCCTTGACCCCTTTTTTTTACTTTACATCGGAAGGCGTACGTCGACGCTCTTAGCACATATGTTAGCGCTCTGGGCGGCGAAGGCATGATGTTGACTGACACGTTTGTTTATGTCATCGAGCTTGATTTGCATACATCTGTGCTCATTAGCGCAATTGTAGCCATATTTCATGCCGTGACCTGAAATAAGTGCATGGCACTCCTGCTCTCCATTTGGACGGCGATGGACTCCCTCACTTTGTAGCGTTGCCGTGATCGATTGGGCGGCGGCGCCGGTCGCGGAAATCGGCCGGTGAGACAATTGAAAGTTAGGGCGCTGCAAGGCGACCTATAGCGGGCGTTTCCTCCGGGGAGAATGATTCCCTTTTTGTCCACAAAGCAATTACAGAGAGTGAGTGGATCAGCGCCAGGTAACTTTTGGCCTGCCACCTTTTATTGCAGACCTGGGCATTCTGCGGCCCGCGTGAGGCCAATTATAAATTACAAAATAAATTTTAAAAAGTATCTATGTCGAGTGTGCAATACAACGGTGCTGCTTTTGTTTTGAAAATCGTTATTTGTATTACTTCCGTGTGGACGTATGCGTGTGCGTGGTTGTGAGTGAATGTGAACAGGTGCAATTACAAAATAAAGTTGAAAAAACATATATGTCCTGCGCGCAATACAACTGTGCTGCTTTTATTTTGAAAAGTATTATTTATGGGCGTGTGTCCGTGTGTAACCTGCGAGTGAAGGTGCAAATGCAGCGACAAGTGATGCACGGTTTACACCCGAGACGCTAAAAAGAGAAAAGTTGATGAGGAATGGCGTGTTTTCAACAAGACATGAACTGCCAAGCAACGTTCCCTCTAAGGTGCGTGCCTGCGCAATTGCGCACTGCTCAAGCGTCCGCTGCGCGCAGCAAGTATATGCCGCGCACCAAATCAAATCCCATCTGAATTCTAAACAAAATAAACATATTTATTCTATGGAATTTTGCAATGCAACTTTGAGTGACAGTGACAACAAACGGCCCTAATGGTGTCCGTCAACACCGTTTACAACACCGTTCAATTGAACACCGTTCATTTATTGTAACGTCTATCGAGATGCTTCGAGGACAGGAATTATATCGATCACTTTATTGAGCAAAACTGTTTATATTCGGACATAACCACACCAAAAACATGAGTAAAACAATTCTATCTCGAAAAACTAGTCATTTTCTGCCGTACAAACCAGGCCAAAACCAACTTGTCATCTGTCACCAACACGCATAGCACTAAACCACTGGTGCGTTTATGGCCACACAAAAAGTCGGACAACTCAAACACCACACAAAGTTACGCTATGACTCCTCAGTCATACGTGTGCTTATTTTACTGTCATTTATTATTAATGTTAATTTATTTATATTAGTCATGGAATGCTGTCACACACACTATGTTGAAGTATTACTATTATTATTAATTATTATTATTATTATTATTATTATTTATCTTACGGTATATATCAAAAATAATATTGAGCAAAATTTAATTGAAATATTGTCGATGTGGCCCTCCAGCAGTGCTCGGGTAGCTCATGCGGCCCCCGGTAAAAATTAATTGCCCACCCCTGTTTTATTGTGTGTGTGGGACGGTTAAGGTGCTGGCAGGATTGTCGGACACAGGACACCAGAAAACCACACAGGACAATTCCAATGCTCTTTGCAACCGCACATCCCTGATACCTAACGAGAAAGCAACGGGAGTGTGGAAATTGGGTGTGACGTCGGCCAGCGGAAGCCAGACTGAATGTTTGGATGCTGGAAGGCTTTGAATGGCTGGAGTGAATGTGGTGGCAAAATGTTCCATTTCAATTCAATGGGACTTTTTGGACGGGAAAATGTCAGACTCCGAAGGAAACCAGTAGATTTTGGCGTGTTATAATTAGGCAGCCTAAAATGTTTGGAAGGAGCTGAATGCTCGGATGTTGCAAGGGCTTGAATTTGCCAGGAAATGTGGAGGTAGTAGGAATTCTAGAGATCAGGGAGAATTAGGTGTTTACGGAAAATTGTGGCCTAGTGGTTAGAGCAGTGTTTTTCAACCACTGTGCCGAGGCACACTAGTCTGGTGTGCCGTGGGAGATTATCTAATTTCACCTATTTGGGTTAAAGATATTTTTTTGCAAACCAGTAAGTAGAGCAGTGGTTCTTAACCTGGGTTCGATCGAACCCTAGGGGTTCGGCGGAGGTCAAGACACACCCGACTCATCGTGTAAATAAAAACTTCTCCCTACCGGCGTATTACGGATACGGCAACAGCAGAAGTCAGACTGATTTGCAGGTGTGTCATTTTTGGTGAGTTTATGCACTGTGTTGGTTTTGTTGTTTGAACAAGGTGATGTTCGTGCACGGTTCATTTTGTGCACCAGTTTGAGTTTGAGTTTGAGTTTGAGTTTATTTCGAACATGCCAGCATACAACATGATACATCACAATTTCCAGTTTCTTTTCAACATGTTCGAAAAGGAGTAGGAAGAAGCAGAGCTTATTTAATCCTACCCCTTTTCTTTACATAACAGTTGCAAAACTTTTTGTTCACTTCCTGTTCACAATTTTTTCACAATAAACTCCATAAGTAATTACAATAAAAATAAATAAATAAATAATAGTAAGAATGTAATAATAATAATTGGTGAAGTAAGTCATATTTCATATGATGAGATAAGTAAGATTACTTTAAGAATGAATGAATGGATGGATGAAATAAATTGAGAATGTTTGTCATGGTTCTTCTTCATTGTACTTTGTAAACACTTTAAGTTTGAAGAGTTTCTTGAATTGTATCATATTAGTACATTGTTTGATTGCTTTGCTTAATCCATTCCATAATTTAATTCCACATATTGATATACTGAAGGTCTTAAGTGTTGTACGTGCAAACAAATGTTTTAAATTACGTTTTTCTCTAAGATTATATTTCTCCTCTTTTTTTGAGAAGAATTGTTGTATATTCTTGGGTAGCAGGTTATAGTTTGCTTTGTGCATAATTTTAGCTGTTTGCAAATTCACTATGTCGTGGAATTTCAGTATTTTTGATTCAATAAATAAAGGGTTTGTATGTTCTCTATATCCAACATGATGTATTATTCTAACTGATCTTTTTTGTAACACCGTTAATGAATGAAGTGTACTTTTGTAATTATTTCCCCATATTTCTACACAGTAGCTCAGATATGGTAACACTAGTGAGCAGTAGAGAATATGAAGGGATTTTTGGTCTAGAACATGTTTTGCTTTATTCATTATTGACGTGTTTCTTGCAACTTTATGTTGTATATTTTTTACGTGAGATTTCCAGTTCAATTTATCATCAATCATTATACCTAGAAATTTGGTTTCGTTTACTCTTTCAATTTCTATTCCGTCTATTTGTATTTGTGTTTGACTTTCTCTTCTACTGTTACCAAATTGCATTATTTTAGTTTTACTAAGATTCAACGATAGTCTGTTTTTGTCAAACCATCTTTTTAATTTGTTAATTTCTTCTGTTATTATTTGTATTATCTCCTGTGTGTTCTCTCCTGAACAAAACGCTGTTGTATCATCCGCAAATAAAAAAACATGGTAACACTTTAGTATGGGGAACATATTCACCATTAATTAGTTGCTTATTAACATGCAAATTAGTAACATATTGGCTCTTAACTAGTCATTATTAAGTACTTATTAATGCCTTATTATAACCCTAACCCTCTAACCCTGACCCTAACCAAATAACTCTAAATTAAGTATTTTTACTTAGAATATGTTCCCCATACTAAAGTGATACCAAAAACATATAACTTTGTCTTGAATTGGAAAAAAAACAACATTTTATTTTTCACTAAAGAAGGGTTCGGTGAATGCGCATATGAAACTGGTGGGGTTCGGTACCTCCAACAAGGTTAAGAACCACTGAATTAGAGTCTGCAAATGATGTGTTGTTGTTGAGTTTCTGTATGTCTAGAGCTCGGCAGAGTAACCGTGTAATACTCTTCCATATCAGTAGGGGGCAGCCGGTAGCTAATTGCTTTGTAGATGTCGGAAACAGTGGGAGGCAGTGTGCAGGTAAAAAGGTATCTAATGCTTAAAACAAAAATAAACAAAAGGTGAGTGCCCCTAAGAAAAGGTATTGAAGCTTAGGGAAGGCTATGCAGAACGAAACTAAAACTGAACTGACTGCAAAGTAAACAAAAACAGATTGCTGGACGACAGCAAAGACTTACTGCGGAGCAAAGATGGCGTCTACAAAGTACATCCGATCATGACATGACAATCAACAATGTCCCCACAAAGAAGGATAAAAACAACTGAAATATGCTTGATTGCAAAAAAAAATTAGATGCGGGAAATATCACTCAAAGGAAGACATGAAACTGCTACGGGAAAATACCAAAAAAAGAGAAAAAGCCACCAAAATAGGAGCGCAAGACAAGAACTAAAACACTACAAAAAAAACCCTCCAAATGAGTCAGGGGGTGATGTGACAGGTGGTGACAGTACACCTACTTTGAGACAAGAGCTATATTGATGCATGCTAGGTTATGGTTTAAAGTCGTATCCAACAATTGCGACAATGACTTTTTTACTGTCAACTGAGTTTCCTTTTTTAATGATTTTTACTGGTGGTGTGCCTCCGCAGTTTTTCAACGCAAAAAATGTGCCTTGGCTCAAAAAAGGTTGAAAAACACTGGGTAATCGGTAGGTTGTGAGTTCAAACCCCGGCCTTGTCATACCAAAGACTATAAAAATGGGACCCATTACCTCCCTGCTTGGCACTCAGCATCAAGGGTTGGAATTGGGGGTGAAATCACCAAAAATGATTCCCAGGCGCGGCCGCCGCTGCTGCCCACTGCTCCCCTCACCTCCCAGGGGGTGATCAAGGAGATGGGTCAAATGCAGAGGACACATTTCACCACACTTAGTGTGTGTGTGACAATTAGAGATGTCCGATAATGTCGGACTGCCGATATAATCGGCCGATAAATGCTTTAAAATGTGATATCGGAAATTGTCGGTATCGGTTTTTAAAACGCCGCTGTGTACACGGACGTAGGGAGAAGTACAGAGCGCCAATCAACCTTATAGGCACTGCCTTTGCGTGCCGGCCCAATCACATAATATATGCGGCTTTTAAACACATAAGTGAGTGCTGCATACTTGGTCAACAGCCATACAGGTCACACTGAGGGCGGCCGTATAAACAACTTTAACACTGTTACAAATATGCGCCACACTGTGAACCCACACCAAACAAGAATGACAAACACATTTCGGGAGAACATCCGCACCGTAACACAACATAAACACAACAGAACAAATACCCAGAACCCCTTGCAGCACTAACTCTTCCGTGACGCTATAATATACACCCCCCGCTAATTCCACGACTGTATATATCTGTATCGGTTGATATCGGAATCGGTAATTAAGAGTTGGACAATACCGGAATATTGGATATCGGCAAAAAAGCCATTATCGGACATCTCTAGTGAAATTACATAATCTCCCACGGCGCACCAGACAATATCTCACGGTACACTAGTGTGCCGCGGCACAGTGGTTGAAAAACACTGCACGACCATATGTTTCCAAAGACCTGGGGATAGGTTGATTGGCAACACTAAATGGTCCCTAGTGTGTGAATGTTGTCTGTCTATCTGTGTTGGCCCTGTGATGAGGTGGCGACTTGTCCAGGGTGTACCCCGAATTCCACCCGATTGTAGCTGAGATACCCGCAACCCCGAAGGGAATAAACGGTAGAAAATGGATGGATACCATATGTGTAGCACAGGGGTCACCAACCTTTTTGAAACCAAGGGCTACTTCTTGGGTACTGATTAATGCGAAGGGCTACCAGTTTGATACACACTTAAATAAATTGCCAGAAGTAGCCAATTTGCTCAATTTACCTTTAACTCTGTTATTATTAATAATTAATGATATTTATCTTTGTGGAAACACTGATCATCTTAATGATTTCTCACAATAAATATATATAGAAACAGATAAATATCAATATGCAACACTTTATTTTTATATTTTCTCTAAGTGCACATTTTTCAAATTGAACATTTTCAAATGATCACTTCTAAGACAGTCTTGTGAAATCACAATATCCCATTTTAACTAGCTAGCCACTAACATTTTTTAACAAATCATGAATTACTTTGTACCATGTTTGTACAAATAATAACTCATGTAAAATACAAAAGTAAACTCTCAAATTTTTAAATCATGTCACACTTTGAACTGGACACCAAATCTGTTATCTGTTTCTTTGTCAGTTAGTGGGAAGCCTGGCATTGCATGCTGTTAACTAGTGTGTTGTACTCTGGTGTGTAACTTGACACTGCAACTCTGAGTGAGTCTTGCAGATGTGCATCAGTGAGGCGTGTTCTGTGTTTGTTCTTGATGAAGTTCATGTCAGAAAAGGCTGATTCACAAAGATAAGATTTTTCCTCATTGTTTGCGGAACCTTCTTAATCTTTTGGACATATTTTCACAGCAATCTGGCCTTAAGCTTAATTATGATAAATGTAAAATGTTAAGGATCGGAAATCTAAAGGGAACGTCCTTTCGAATGGAATGCAAAGTGCCTGTTTTGTGGACAGATGGACCAGTTAACATACTTGGTGTTGTTGTCCCAGAAAATCTGGAAGATCTAGGCTCAGTAAATTATGATAATCGACTAAGAAAGCTGGACAAAATTATGCAATTATGGAAAGGGAAATCCCTAACCTTGTATGGTAAAATCTCTATTGCCAACTCGTTAATTATTCCTCAATTTATTTATTAGTTTTTGTCATTACCAGCTCCATCACAAAACTTTTTTAAGATTTATGAGCGGAGGGTCTTCGATTTTGTCTGGAACGGCAAACCAGAAAAGATTAAAAGAAAGGTTTTGTACAAAGAGTATGAATATGGGGGCCTGAAACTTCTCAACCTTGAAGCATCAATTGTTCCAAAGATGTATTTAAACATTGAGTGGTACACAAATGTCCTGTTGGACAAAAAACATGTACTGTATCAAAATAAATTGTATCCTTTTTTACAAGTGATCCCCTCCCAGAGAGTCATCTGGGTAACATGGCGGGGTTCATAAAGGAAACAATCCACTCATAGTGGTGTTTTCAATTTTATGTGCCAGAAAAAAGAGACGATATTTTGCAGCAGTTAATATGGATGAACTCTAATATTGTAATAGATGGAAAGCCTTTCTTTTGGAAAAATATGTTTGAAAGAGGAATAATTTTTGTCAATGATATTATCAATGAGAATGGTAAAATTATGAAGTATGATGAATTTAGAGCTATGTATGGTGATGCTTGCTCAAGCTTTTCATTTTATCAACTAACTGGAGTAATTGGGAAAAGATGGAAACAAATAATTAATTATGGAACTACTAAATTATTAGTTTGTAAACCTCTAATAAGAAATTCTAGTTGGCAAAAAGGAACTAAAATAAATACAAAAATATATCATTTTTATTTAATAAAGAAATATTTGAAGGCTGCCTCATACAACACAAATGGAAAATGGGAGGACTTTTTTGACTGCCCGTTGCCATGGGATGCCATATTCAAACTAATCTATAAAACCACTATCGATGTGCAAAATCGTTATTTTCAAATTAAAATTATTTATAACTTCTTACCCACAGGGAAAATGTTAAAATTATGGAATATGACAGAGTCAGATGATTGGCGATTTTGTTGTCAGGAGCCTGAATCCACCCTGCATTTGTTTTGGTATTGTCATATTGTGTCTTTGTTTTGGGTGGAAGTTGAAAAAATGTGTTTAAGGATTGGTGTGTTTATGAAGCTTAATGTGGTTTCTGTTATTTTAGGAGAGTTCATTGACAATCATGATTTAGTCAATTTAATTATAGTACTCGGTAAAATGTTTATTTTTAAGGCCAAAAACAGATATTCACTTAGTATTACTTTCTTTAAAACATTTATTCAGTATTTTCTAATTTTAGAAAGTTACATGGTTGAAAACGATAATGATGCCAACAAACATTAAAAAAAAAGATGAGAAGTCCTCAAAGGCTTATTTTGAAAGTATAATTATGTTTATGGATTATATGATATCTGTTGTTGTGTTCCCTAATTTGAGTGACCTGGACATAATCTGGACTGTACATAAATGCTTATTTTGAAAATGTAATTGTGTTTATAAATTATATGCAATCTGTTGTGTTCCCTAATTTTTTTCTGTGTACATGAATGAAGGTGTGTGTTGCTGAGTCCGACTTGGACATTATCTGGACTGGGCCTGGTTTAAAAAACCCTTTGAACAAATCTAATTTCATTGACAACCTGGTCTGTTGAAGATAAGGCCCTTTTTTTTTTAAATAAAATAAAATAAGATAAATAAATAAAAAACATTTTCTTGGAAAAAAAAGAAAGTAAAACAATATAAAAATAATTACATGAAAAATAGTAATTAATGAAAATGTTAGTGGACCAGCAGCCTATACAATCATGTGTGCTTCAGGGACTGTGTCCCTTGCAGATGTGTTGTCTATGTTGTGGGAACCAGAATATTGGTAGCAGAAAGAAATAACCCCTTTTGTGCGAGTGGGTGTGGATGAGTGTGCATGGGGGAGGTTGTTTGGGTTGATGCACTGATTGAAAGTGTATCTTGTGTTTTTTCTATGTAGATTTAATTAAATTTTTTTTTTTTTTTTTTTTTTTTTTTTTTTTAGAACAGGCCCGCGGGCGACTCATCTGGTCCTTACGGGCGACCTGGTGCCCGCGGGCACCGCGTTGGTGACCCCTGGTGTAGCATGTCATAAACCACGTCTAACGTAATTGTCTAAGTGTAATTAGCCCACTTTTGAACAGAGAATGACTGTCCGACTCCCGAGGCGAGTGGTTGAATGTTAAAACGCCGTGGAGCGTGACAAACTCTCCACCCTCTTGCGGAGTTACTCTTATTGGGGGCGGGGCCAGCCTTCATGCGACATTAGGCAGCAAGTGCTCGGCCTGTAAATATGATGCGACGCTGGCGGTGACTAGAACATGACTGTTGCCATCGATTAGTTAACCAAGCGTCCAACCCACACACAAGAAGACTTCCAAACCCCTCCGCCCCCCCGCCCGCGCTGGAATAACAAACCAGCCAGCAGTTGTGTAATTGACAAATCCAAGCTGACTCATAACGGCATCACCGCGTCGTGGAACCTCATCCGAGCGTCAGCTGTCAGCCTCGGCTGCAATTAGGAAAAACGCTTCACTTGCTGGCCAAAGTCCGGTTTACGTGGGATTCTGTGTGTTCTCCTAGCCCGGAGTGGATCCACTTTTGGTGCCACGAGCCAAAGACGAGCCGGTCCGTGCCAAAAGAGCGAGATACACCCACCGCGCCAAGAGAGTTCTGTTTGTGCGGCTCAGCCTCGAAACAGAAATCAATCAATCAATCAATTAAAGTTTATTTATATGGCCCTTAATCACAAGTGTCTCAAAGGGCTGCACAAGCCACAACGACATCCTCGGCTCAGATCCCACATCCGGGCAAGAAAAAACTCAACCCAATGGGCGTAAGGAGATACCTTGGAGGGGACCTCAGATGTGGGGATGCAGAGTGGTAACAGGAAGTGAATTTCACATAAAACGGACGGACGTGACGCTCCTAACATGCTTTTTTTTCTCTTTATCATTAAAAAAACCCCACTAAAACGTTTACAAAACAGTAATGAATAATAAACAGGCAATTAAAAAAAACTGTAATAATAATTTGTATTCTTATCAGTAATATTAATATTATTAGAACGGTAGTAGTGGTTGTAGTAGTATCATTTAAATACCCTTTTTTAAATATATATATACATATATATATACAGTGTTTCCCATAAACTGCCAAGATACCTGTGGCGGAGGGGGCGTGGCTATGGACGTGGTCACAATGACACAATGATATGATTTTCTCTAAAAAGGCTCAAAAAATGTATACTTACTAATTAATAATAACAGTTTTGTTTTAAACGTCCATCCATCCATTTTACAATATAATTACAACACTTTATGTACATATTTATATACCGATTTGAACAATAAGTTATTCACTGAAATATATTTATTAATTGTGGTTCTTACAAAAAATATATCTTATAAAATATAAAAGC
>NC_084748.1:13023822-13078822 GCF_033978785.1 Entelurus aequoreus
ATAACACAGTTAATAGTACTGCCTACAGATATTAGGAACAGTAATAACACAGTTAATAGTACTGCCTGCAGTATATTAGGAACAGTAATAACACAGTTAATAGTACTGCCTGCAGTATATTAGGAACAGTAATAATACAGTTAGTAGTACTGCCTACAGATATTAGGAACAGTAATAACACAGTTAATAGTACTGCCTGCAGTATATTAGGAACAGGAATAATACAGTTAGTAGTATTGCCTACAGTATATTAGGAACAGTAATAACACAGTTAATAGTACTGCCTGCAGTATATTAAGAACAGTAATAACAAATAGTACTGCCTGCAGTATATTAGGAACAGTAATAACACAGTTAATAGTACTGCCTGCAGTATATTAGGAACAGTAATAACACAGTTAATAGTACTGCCTGCAGTATATTAGGAACAGTAATAACACAGTTAATAGTATTGCCTACAGTATATTAGGAACAGTAATAACACAGTTAATAGTACTGCCTGCAGTATATTAGGAACAGTAATAATACAGTTAGTAGTACTGCCTACAGATATTAGGAACAGTAATAACACAGTTAATAGTACTGCCTGCAGTATATTAGGAACAGTAATAACACAGTTAATAGTACTGCCTGCAGTATATTAGGAACAGTAATAACACAGTTAATAGTACTGCCTGCAGTATATTAGGAACAGTAATAACACAGTTAATAGTACTGCCTGCAGTATATTAGGAACAGTAATAACACAGTTAATAGTATTGCCTACAGTATATTAGGAACAGTAATAACACAGTTAATAGTACTGCCTGCAGTATATTAGGAACAGTAATAACACAGTTAATAGTATTGCCTACAGTATATTAGGAACAGTAATAACACAGTTAATAGTACTGCCTGCAGTATATTAGGAACAGTAATAACACAGTTAATAGTACTGCCTGCAGTATATTAGGAACAGTAATAACACAGTTAATAGTACTGCCTGCAGTATATTAGGAACAGTAATAACACAGTTAATAGTACTGCCTGCAGTATATTAGGAACAGTAATAACACAGTTAATAGTACTGCCTGCAGTATATTAGGAACAGTAATAACACAGTTAATAGTACTGCCTGCAGTATATTAGGAACAGTAATAACACAGTTAATAGTACTGCCTGCAGTATATTAGGAACAGTAATAACACAGTTAATAGTACTGCCTGCAGTATATTAGGAACAGTAATAACACAGTTAGTAGTATTGCCTACAGTATATTAGGAACAGTAATAACACAGTTAATAGTACTGCCTGCAGTATATTAGGAACAGTAATAATACAGTTAGTAGTACTGCCTACAGATATTAGGAACAGTAATAACACAGTTAATAGTACTGCCTGCAGTATATTAGGAACAGTAATAACACAGTTAATAGTACTGCCTGCAGTATATTAGGAACAGTAATAACACAGTTAATAGTACTGCCTGCAGTATATTAGGAACAGTAATAACACAGTTAATAGTACTGCCTGCAGTATATTAGGAACAGTAATAACACAGTTAGTAGTACTGCCTGCAGTATATTACGAACAGTAATAACACAGTTAATAGTACTGCCTGCAGTATATTAGGAACAGTAATAACACAGTTAATAATACTGCCTGCAGTATATTAGGAACAGTAATAACACAGTTAATAGTACTGCCTGCAGTATATTAGGAACAGTAATAACACAGTTAATAGTACTGCCTGCAGTATATTAGGAACAGTAATAATACAGTTAGTAGTATTGCCTACAGTATATAAGAAACAGTAATAACACAGTTAATAGTACTGCCTGCAGTATATTAGGAACAGTAATAATACAGTTAGTAGTATTGCCTACATTATATTAGGAACAGTAATAACACAGTTAATAGTACTGCCTGCAGTATATTAGGAACAGTAATAACACAGTTAATAGTACTGCCTGCAGTATATTAGGAACAGTAATAATACAGTTAGTAGTACTGCCTACAGATATTAGGAACAGTAATAATATAGTTAGTAGTACTGACTACAGTATATAAGAAACAGTAATAATACAGTTAGTAGTAGATTAAAGATTAAGATTAAAGTACCAATGATTGTCACACACACACTAGATGTGGTGAAATTTGTCCTCTGCATTTGACCCATCCCCTTGGGGAGCAGTGGGCAGCAGCGGCGCCGCGCCCGGGAATCATTTTGGTGATTTAACCCCCAACTCCAACCCTTTGTTGCTGAATGCCAAGCAGGGAGGTTATGGGTCCCATTTTTATAGTCTTTGGTATGACTCGGCTGGGATTTGAACAGGTACTGTCTATAGCAGGGGTCACCAACCTTTTTGAAAGCAAGAGCTACTTCTTGGGTAGTGATTAATGCGAAGGGCTACCAGTTTGATACACACTTAAATAAATTGCCCGAAATAGCCAATTTGCTCAATTTACCTTTAACTCTATGTTATTATTAATAATTAATGATATTTACACTTAATTGAACGGTTTAAAAGAGGAGAAAACATGAAAAAAATGACAATTACATTTTGAAACGTAGTTTATCTTCAATTTCGACTCTTTAAAATTCAAAATTCAACCGAAAAAAAGAAGAGAAAAACTAGCTAATTCGAATCTTTTTGAAAAAATAAAAAAAATAATTTATGGAACATCATTAGTAATTTTTCCTGATTAAGATTCATTTTAGAATTTGGATGACATGTTTTAAATAGGTTAAAATCCAATCCACACTTTGTTAGAATATATAACAAATTGGACCAAGCTATATTTCTAACAAAGACAAATCATTATTTCTTCTAGATTTTCCAGAACAAAAATTTTAAAAGAAATTCAAAATACTTTGAAATAAGATTTAAATTTGATTCTACAGATTTTCTAGATTTGCCAGAATAATTTTTTTGAATTTTAATCATAATAAGTTTGAAGAAATATTTCACAAATATTCTTCGTCGAAAAAAACAGAAGCTAAAATGAAGAATTAAATGAAAAACTTATTTATTATTCTTTACAATAAAAAAAAAAAATTTAAATAAATTGATTTAAATTGTCAGGAAAGAAGAGGAAGGAATTTAAAAGGTAAAAAGGTATATGTGTTTAAAAATCCTAAAATCATTTTTAAGGTTGTATTTTTTCTCTAAAATTGTCTTTCTGAAAGTTATAAGAAGCAAAGTAAAAAAAATTAATGAATTTATTTAAACAGGTGAAGACCAAGTCTTTAAAATATTTTCTTGGATTTTCAAATTCTATTTGAGTTTTGTCTCTCTTAGAATTAAAAATGTCGGGCAAAGCGAGAGCAGCTTGCTAGTAAATAAATACAATTTAAAAAATAGAGGCAGCTCACTGGTAAGTGCTGCTATTTGAGCTATTTTTAGAACAGGCCAGCGGGCTACTCATCTGGTCCTTACGGGCTACCTGGTGCCCGTGGGCACCGTGTTGGTGACCCCTGACCTACAGTATATTAGGAACAGTAATAATACAGTTAGTAGTACTGATACAGTATATTAAGAACAGTAATAATACACTTAGTAGTATTACTTACAGTATATTTAGAATCCGTCATCATGTCTTTCATAATGATTGTGAACAACATTTTTACCAAAAAAAATGCAGTTCCCTGTTAAGCGCAAAAATGATGACTCAAGTGGTGAAGCTGCATTTTCTTTTGCACTTTAATTTTATTTATTGTCAGTTATTTATGAGTGAGTATATTTGAGTATTTATTTTTCGAATCAAAGCCTAAGGTTTGTGTGTTAAATAAATACTCCACTTTGTGATCAACACATGGCTTCATGTGATTTGACAAGGTTGTAAGTAGATTTGACATAAAAAATGCCGTGTTTTGATACGAGAAAAAGAAAATGATATGACCCCTTTAAAATCTAGGTGATGATAATTGGCTTTTGCAGTGCAGATAAGAGCGGAGCAGCAGCAGCGCGGCATCGACTGCGCTCCTAATCGTTATTAATTGCTGTGTCTGGAAAGAGCGATGCCTATGGACTACAGATTCATGTTTATTGGATTTTGCCTTGTCGAGATTTGTCTTGATTTGAATTCCCATCAAGGAATCCCAAATGTCGGAACAACTTACTCCGCGAATGGATTTCCCCCTCGCGGGGGCGCTGTGGGTGAGGCCGCGTCTCATCGGCGATACGCCGCCCGTGTTCGACACGTTTTTTAAATATTACATGCGAGCTAACATTTTGGAGGATAATCAGATGATGAAAAGGGCGCTTTGTTTTCCAGCGATGAGTCTCCTTTTAATTACGCAGCTCGCCCGCTTGCATTATTCATGCAGGGGCTTTTATCTCTACCTATGTTTGCCGTTCTTTACCATTCCGTCTCCTATGAATATTGCAATGCTGCGTATAGGAAGCCTTTTCCATAGAAAATCTAATTATAGGAAATTAGCGGCGTGCGGCTGGAATAACGATCACGTCCCGTTTCGCCGCTTCAAAGGCGAAGGAGGCTCTGATCTCCGCGGGAACTCGACCTTCCTCAGCATTGTCATCATTACCATCGACTGTTGGCCATTACCGCCTTTGACACCGTCGTCGTTATCGCCATGATCAGCAGCTGGAACACGAGATAATCCTAATGTCCATATGTTGGCCCCGCTGTGGCGGCAAGGCTGCACCGTCTTTGTGCGGCTGGAGTGCGATCGGCTCAGCTTGACCCCCCGAAGGGGAGACAACGCTGCGCTTAAATAGTCCCGGAGTTTCTGATAATCTACCAGGCTAGCATGCGATACGAACAGGGGGGGGGATGCCTTCAGCATTGGAAGAGCGCCGCGTGGCAATGACCTCGCACGACAAAGCGCCAATGAGGGATAAGGCCGACAGGGAGATGTGCTCAGTCCCTCTCCTTATGACTGCAAGCACTCCACTGGTCTTGTCGTTAGATACCAAGCTTCTGCAGAGGACCCGTCGGCACTTCACTTCCCCGACTTTGACTGACGGAAGTGGGAAGCTCTGATTCAGAAGGAAGGGGATTCATATGGCCCCGTTCGTCACGGTTTACCTGACACATGAAACGTGACGATTTGTGCCAGGTCTAGGCGAGACCTACATAGAGGTATTTGTTTCATGTCTCTACGACGTTCCTACCGGAAGTTACAAGCAGTTTTGTCAGAGTTTTCCTCTGAGGAGCAGTTTTTTCTCTGTTTTTTCCAAAAATTATGTAGAGCACAATTTAGAGTTTTGGGATTCGGTATTTTTTTTAGATCGCAGTTTCCACCAGTCCCGATGTGTGTGAGAAGTTTGGTGAGTTTTGAAGTATTTTAAGGGGGTCAAATTACAGCTCAAAAATCAAAAATGAGTGTTTTTTGTCATTTTTTGTCTTGAAGGGAAAATAGCCAACTTCCTGTTGGTGAAATTATGAATTGTAGGTCTAAGTGAGACCTACATACAGGTTTTTGTTTCATGTCTCTACGACCTTCCTAGTGGGAGTTAGAGGCAGTTTTCTTCCTAGGGGGCGCTAGAGTGCAATTGTGATTTTTTGGGTTTGATTTTTTTACTAAAGTGTGCTGGCGCACTTTTTGTATGTGTGTAAAAAATTTGGTGAGTTTTGAAGCATGTTAAGGGGGTCAAAGTAGTGAAGTGAAGTGAATTACATTTATATAGCGCTTTTTCTCAAGTGACTCAAAGCGCTTTACATAGTGAAACCCAATATCTAAGTTACATTCAAACCAGTGTGGGTGGCACTGGGAGCAGGTGGGTAAAGTGTCTTGCCCAAGGACACAACGGCAGTGACTAGGATGGCGGAAGCGGGGATCGAACCTGCAACCCTCAAGTTGCTGGCACGGCCGCTCTACCAACCGAGCTATACCGCGAGACCTAAATAGAGGTATTTGTTTCATGTCTCTAAGACGTTCCTACCGGAAGTTACAAGCAGTTTTGTCAGAGTTTTCCTCTGAGGAGCAGTTTTTTCTCTGTTTTTTCCAAAAATTATGTAGAGCACAATTTAGAGTTTTGGGATTCGGTATTTTTTTTAGATCGCAGTTTCCACCAGTCCCGATGTGTGTGAGAAGTTTGGTGAGTTTTGAAGTATTTTAAGGGGGTCAAATTACAGCTCAAAAATAAAAAATGAGTGTTTTTTGTCATTTTTTGTCTTGAAGGGGAAATAGCCAACTTCCTGTTGGTTTTCGCCCGAAGAAGTGAAATTATGAATTGTAGGTCTAAGTGAGACCTACATACAGGTTTTTGTTTCATGTCTCTACGACCTTCTTAGTGGGAGTTAGAGGCAGTTTTCTTCCTAGGGGGCGCTAGAGAGCAATGTTGATTTTTTGGGTTTGAAGGGGAAATTGCCAACTTCCTGTTGGTTTTCGCCCGAAGAAGTGAAATTATGAATTGTAGGTCTATGTGAGACCTACATACAGGTTTTTGTTTCATGTCTCTACGACCTTCTTAGTGGGAGTTAGAGGCAGTTTTCTTCCTAGGGGGCGCTAGAGAGCAATGTTGATTTTTTGGGTTTGAAGGGGAAATTGCCAACTTCCTGTTGGTTTTCGCCCGAAGAAGTGAAATTATGAATTGTAGGTCTATGTGAGACCTACATACAGGTTGTTGTTTCATGTCTCTACGACCTTCTTAGTGGGAGTTAGAGGCAGTTTTCTTCCTAGGGGGCGCTAGAGAGCAATGTTGATTTTTTGGGTTTGGTTTTTTTACTAAAGTGTGCTGTACCCGTAAAAAATTTGGTGAGTTTTGAAGCATGTTAAGGGGGGCAAAGTAGTGCGCAACCGTGCGGAATAATAAAGAAAGAATAATAATAAAACCTTACAATTTCAATAGGGTCCTTTCGTCCCATTGCAAAAGGACTCCCTTTGGGATTCCTTTTGAAAAGGTCCTGTGCGGACCCTAATAATTAAAGCTGCAAGCAGCGATGGACGGGACAGACATTGACGGCTCATAAAATCCAAACCGGAGCAGTAATTAAAACTCTTTCATCAACTTTTAATCAGAAGGGTTCAATCTCTCTCCTGTGCTAATTTGAAGCCGACACGACAAACGCGCTCAGAGGAGATAATATTTGAAAAAAGGTGACTGTTTTTACCCAACTTTTGTTTTGAAGGGGGAATTGCAATTGCTGGGGGTTGTCAGTGTATGAAATATAGGTCTAAGTGAGACCTACATAGAGGTTTTTGTTTCATGTCTCTACGACATTCCTACTGGAAGTTACAAGCAGTTTTGTCTGTGTTTTCTTCCTAGGGGGCGCTAGAGCGCAATTTTGAGTTTTGGGGTTTGGTTTTTTTGATTAGATCACAGTTTTCACCAGTCCTGAAGTGTGTGTCCAATTTGGTGAGTTTTGAAGCATGTTAAGGGGGTCAAATTACAGCTCAAAGAGGCGGTGGTATAATAATAATAAAATGCTAGAAATACAATAGGGTCCTCTGTCCCAAAGGGACTCAGTCCCTAATTATAGATTTTATTTGTAAAAAAAAAAAACACTTTACATTGAGTAAACAACCTCAAAGTGCTACAGGGTATTAAAAAAACAACAAAAAAACATATAGTAATAATAAAAAACAAAAACAAAAATAAAACTAGAACAGCCAAATAGCTAAAACTACTTTGCACATATCTAAAAAAAAGGTTGTTTTTTTAAAAAAAAAAAAAAGGGGCTTTAAGCCTTTTTTTAAAAGCATCCACAGTCTGTGGTGCCCTCAGGTGGTCAGGGAGAGCGTTCAACAGACTGGGTGCGGACTGGGTGCTAGCTTTGCCCTCAGAGGTTGGAGGAGGTTAGCCTGTGCGGAGCGGAGGTGTCGTGCGGAGCGGAGGTGTCGTGTGGAGGATTTGGGGGTGAGCAGTTCTTTGAGGTAGCGGGGGTCATTCCCATGGAGGCACTGGTGGGTTAGTAGGGAGACTTTGAATTCAATCCTGAGTGGAACAGGAACCCAGTAAAGGGATTTGAGAGTTGGTGTGATATGGACGTATTTCCGCACTCTCATCAGGATCCTAGCAGCACTATTCTGTACGTATCGCAGCTTCTGGATGTTCTTGCTGGGGATCCCGACAAGAAGTGCGTTGCAGTAGTCTAGCCTGGAGGAGACAAAGGCGTTTGACGAGCCTCTCGGAATCAGAGAGAGTGAGCAATGTTCCTGAGGTGGTAGAAGGAGGTCTTGCACAGTTGTAGAGTGTTGAATATCTTAAAAATGTCTTTTGTTGTCATTCTTACTCAAAACACAGCATCAGTTGCTATGTAGAGGGCCGCTTTCCGTCATTTTCATTTCTGCTGTCCAGCATCATTTTCTGCTATGTCATTAAAAGGTCCAATCCTGCTCATTTAAAGTATGGCTCTTTGACGAGCCGTTCATTTCAAAGAGTTGTTCAAAAAGACTGTCTCAATAATATATATATATATATATATATATATATATATATATATATATATATATATATATATATATATATATATATATATATATATATATATATATATATATATATATATATATATATATATATATATTTATTTATTTTTTACTTTTTTTTTAATCAAGACAACAATGACTACTATCAGTTATAACATAAGATTTGGTTCGGATAAATTAAAATTACAGATGTCCGATAATGGCTTTTTTGCCGATATCTGATATTCCGATATTGTCCAACTCTTAATTACCGATTCCGATATCAACCGATACCGATATATACAGTCGTGGAATTAACACATTATGATGCCTAATTTTGTTGTGATGCCCCGCTGGATGCATGAAACAATGTAACAAGGTTTTCCAAAATAAATCAACTCAAGTTATGGAAAAAAAATGCCAACATGGCACTGCCATATTTATTATTGAAGTCACAAAGTGCATTATTTTTTTTAACATGCCTCAAAACAGCAGCTTGGAATTTGGGACATGCTCTCCCTGAGAGAGCATGAGGAGGTTGAGGTGGGGGGGTAGCGGGGGGTGTATATTATAGCGTCACGGAAGAGTTAGTGCTGCAAGGGGTTCTGGGTATTTCTTCTGTTGTGTTTATGTTGTGTTACGGTGCGGATGTTCTCCCGAAATGTGTTTGTCATTCTTGTTTGGTGTGGGTTCACAGTATGGCGCATACTTGTAACAGTGTTAAAGTTGTTTTTACGGTCACCCTCAGTGTGACCTGTATGGCTGTTGACCAAGTATGCCTTGCATTCACTTGTGTGTGTGAAAAGCCGTAGATATTATGTGATTGGGCCGGCACGCAAAGGCAGTGCTTTTAAGGTTTATTGGCGCTCTGTACTTCTCCCTACGTCCGTGTACACAGCGGCGATTTAAAAAGTCATACATTTTACTTTTTGAAACAGATACCGATATTTTCCGATATTACATTTTAAAGCATTTATATTATCGGACATCTCCAATCAAAATGTACACAAATATTACTCTATTGGTTGGAATTATTCTGAAATATTGGCTCTAATTGGATTTTTTGTTGTATTTTCGATTGGATTTTTTGTTGTATTTTCGATGTAACTTAGATAATTGTTTTCACTATTTAAAGTGATTTCAGTTACTAGAGAAAAGGGCTGTATAAATATAATTCACTTCACTTCACTAAACCTTCTTTTAAGGCGGTGCCATATTGCCATGCTTTGACGGTGATGTCCCGAGTTTGAATTTCCCCTAACCCCCCAAAAATACACAAATAATACGTAAGAATAAAGTGTGACAAAAGTGTGAATAAAACTAGAATCAAAATTAGGAGATAATAAAAATGTGAGTACAAAATTGTACTAGCCTGCCTGGTGTGTGTACGCTTGAACTACTACATAACAGAACAATGAACCAGAAAAGTTAAAGAAAATAACAAAAAAAGTAATCAAAACAAATACAATGAAATTTGAATATATATATATATATATATATATATATATATATATATATATATATATATATATATATATATATATATATATATATATATATATATATATATATATATATATATATATATATATATATTAGGGCTGCAACTAACGATTAATTTGATAATCGATTAATCTGTCGATTATTACTTCGATTAATCGATTAATAATCGGATAAAAGAGACAAACTACATTTCTATCCTTTCCAGTATTTTATTGGGGAAAAAACAGCATACTGGCACCATACTTATTTTGATTATTGTTTCTCAGCTGTTTGTACATGTTGCAGTTTATAAATAAAGGTTTATAAAAAAATAAATAATAATAATAATAATATTTGCCTCTGTGCATGCGCATAGCATAGCTCCAACGAATCGATGACTAAATTAATCGCCAACTATTTTTATAATCGATTTTAATAGATTTAATCGATTAGTTGTTGCAGCCCTAATATATATATGTATATATATATATATAAATAAATAAATAAATACAAATATTAAATTAAATAAAACCGCTACTACGCTACTGCATTCTAATGTTGGTCATTACGGTGGTACTTGGAGAGCCAAGTAAAAAAAGTTCCAGAACGCCTGTTCTATTTGTTTGGTCTTGTATGCGCTGGTCAAAAACATGTTATTTAGAATGCTAATAGAAACTACAGCATGTCCACGCTTGTAAATAAATGTAGCGAGACTTTATTTCTATGCAGAACAGAGATGAATATTTTAATGCATTTCTTTGACGGGCCATGTGGGGAATTGATGATTAATTAATCAATGTGTTTATTTAGATGGTAAATATTATCTCTGTCTAAATGTTCTGAACTCCCGGTTCCCTGCCGGTATGAAATTAAGCAGATCGTGATGTTCCACAGTGTAGGTCTGCATGCATGCACAGTAGCTCAACTTCCCAACGCCAACGTCATGTTCTTCTTTAGACAGAAACGTAATCAACAAAATAGTCGTAAATACATCATCCACATAAAACATGATTGACAATTATGCAAATAGCATTATTTTTCCTCTTCACCTGTAGGGTCAGAATGTACTTTTCCGTTTATTTCCAAGGTCCAAATTGTACTCATTTAGGCCCGAGAGGGGTCCGGGAAGGTCCCAAAGGAACCCAACTGGCCCCGCTGGAACGACTTGGCAAGGTCGTTGCTACGAGACTCCCCCAGAATCAGAATCAGAATCAGAATAGTTTTTATTGCTATTGTTTGAGAACGGGTTCACAAACTAGGAATTTTTCTTGGTGCAATCGTGCAACATAAAACACATATAACACAGATTTGGTAATAAAAAGAGCTGTAACTGAGCTATCAGATCTTGTTATAGACTTAGAAAGGAATTCAAAGGAGCTACTGTTAGGAGTTGTTGTTCATGTGCCTAATGGCCGAGGGGAAAAAACTGTTCGGTTGGCGGGAGGTGTGGGTCTGGATGGACCGTAGTCTACTGCCTGAGGGGAGAGGGGAGAATAGTTTGTGTCCAGGATGAGAAGAGTCAGCTGTGATCCGACCCACACGCCTCCTGGACCAGAGGACCAAGGTCAGCCAAGAAGCTTCAAATTGCTCCCCTGTCATGGACATAAACCTGTGGTTTGTTGACTTCTGTTGGACTGACTGGCTGTGTTGTTGTTGCCAAAACACTCGGTGAGAGAACTAAAATACACGCCACACACACACACACACACACACGAAGCGCATCCCTCAACTTTGTCGCTTCACTCCAAGTTTGCATGTCGTAATATGTGTTTCATGCTGATTGAGTTCGTTTTTTTGCTGGTCTCAAACTGAGCCCCCCTTGATCGGAGCTAAGTTTTTTCCCCCATTACCGTTCCTTCTTACCTTTTTACGGGCCGCCGCTTGATGGCGACCCACAGGGGCGTCACTAGCTTTTAAGGACAGGGGGGGGCTTAGCCCCCAGGAGATGCACAGGATGCGAGCGAACGTAGCGCACGGGCACAAAACTTCACAAACGGCTAACAAAGACTTAGAAATTAATCATTGTTATTATTATTATGTCAGTGGGTTTATTTTCAATGTGTGTTCAGTACAACAACAAACATGGGTTTGCACAGTGACATTTTGTTTACAGCATCAACAAGAAACAATTACTAGCATGATCCTTCAAGATACACTGAAACACAATGAAAGTCATGGCATTAGCCTCTATGTTATTCATTCACAAATTAGAGGCTAATGCCACCACTTTAGCTCACAATACAATAATTGTTTGTTCCCAAATATTTTGAAGTTGCACAGATTACATTTTGGGCACATATGTGACTAAAATGGTTGTAAATTCAAGCCCTGGAAATATTACTTAATTACTTGAATTAAAGTAATATCTGGATCGGGATAATTTGGCTTGTAATATATTTATTTATATATATATATATATATATATATATCCATCCATCCATCCATTTTCTACCGCTTATTCCCTTCGGGGTCGCGGGGGGCGCTGGAGCCTATCTCAGCTACAATCGGGCGGAAGGCGGGGTACACCCTGGACAAGTCGCCACCTCATCGCAGGGCCAACACAGATAGACAGACAACATTCACACTCACATTCACACACTAGGGCCAATTTAGTGTTGCCAATCAACCTATCCCCAGGTGCATGTCTTTGGAGGTGGGAGGAAGCCGGAGTACCCGGAGGGAACCCACGCAGTCACGGGGAGAACATGCAAACTCCACACAGAAAGATCCCGAGACCGGGATTGAACTCACGACTACTCAGGACCTTCGTATTGTGAGGCAGACGCACTAACCCCTCTGCCACCGTGCTGCCTATATATATATATATATATATATATATATATATATATATATATATATATATATATATATGGCAAGCCGTTAATATATATATATATATATATATATATATATATATATATATATATATATATATATATATATATATATATATATATATATTAACGGCTTGCCATAATATATATATATATATAATGGCAAGCCGTTAATATATATATATATATATATATATATATATATATATATATATATATATATATATATATATATATATATATATATATATATATATACATATATATATATATATATATTATGGCAAGCCGTTAAGGAAATTAAACATATATGGAAGTCTGAATAGAAATGAGAAACGTTTATACTGTATATACTGTAAATAAGAAAGACTTAGAGTCCGTCTGCTGATCTGAAAAAGAGCCAAAGCTGTCAAAGAGCTGAGGGACCATCTTCAAAGTGCAATGCTGAAACAAATAATGCAAACAATAAAATGTAACTTCCGGGGCTTGAGATTAACGTAGTCCCGTCGTCCCGGGGACGATAAAAAAAATGCACGGGACGAAATGACGATGGCTTTTAACCATTTTTTTTCTTTTTCTTTTTATGTATTTATTCATTTTACATTTTATATTAAATGTCTTGGTTTTTCCACCCTCTGAAAATCCTATGAAATGTTTAACAAGCCATCCTATAATAATACAACAGCTATTAATGTAACAATACAATAAAACAAATATATTTAATGATGTTTTTTTCATTATTTTAACAATAGGCTAATGTATATCACTTTATATAGATTCTACAAGAAACACAAAACTTAAAAACTAAATTATTTACTATTGCAGACACAAGGTTCTTGTTCTGCAGTGCTGTGTGCTAATGTGCTTCGTACACCTGCAGGACCGCAAGCAAGGTCGCAGAGAAAATGCGGACTGGATTTTGAGTGATGTGGGCATTTTCTATATGAACAAGTCCAAGGACCGCAAGCAAGGTCGCAGAGAAAATGCGGACTGGATTTTGAGTGATGTGGGCATTTTCTGTATGAACAAGTGGAATGGATTGGATACCGACGCACTAAAGGGGCTCTCTACCTTACGCTATGAAGTGAGGGGAAACTGAGTGAATAATGACAGGTTATATGATTATTTATTTAAACTCATATTCGGGCCACTTTATAATGAATATGTCGGCATGTATTTGTAAAAAAAAAACAAAAAATTTTTTTTTTTTTTTTTTAAAACAAAATTATTTAGGGGGGCTTAAGAACATTTTAGGGGGGCTTGAGCCCCCCTAAAATAGGCCTAACAACGCCAATGGCGACCCATCAGTCTTCCGGGTCTGTCCACCCCTAGACTGTATGTCTGCGCTTGGACAGGTTGTACTGAAAACAAATGGTGTTGTACTTTTTAAGTGCAATGGCAATAAAGTTCCATTCCAATGATAAACGGGGTGCCCCAAAAGCTGTGAAATGCCGGCTTTGGCCCGACGCTTTCGTTATTTCGAACCTCTTGGGGCACAGAGATTTTTAGAGGTGTGATTGTATTGCCGTTCTTTGGTGGGTTAGCACATATTTGTTTTTTTTTGCGGTGAAACTTTAGGGTTAAGACTAGGGATGTCCGATAATGGCTTTTTTACCGATATCCGATATTCCGATATTGTCCAACTCTTAATTACCAATACCGATATCAACCGATACCGATACATACAGTCGTGGAATTAACACATTATTATGCCTAATTTGGTCAACCATGTATGGTTAAGATAAGGTCCTTTTTAAAAAAATTAATAAAACAAAATAAGTTATGTTTCTTTCATGTATTGTAATCAACAGAAAGATATTGTCTTGACCCAAGAACTACAAAAGCGAAGAGGAAGCAGGACCAGACTCCCCTGCAGGCACCGCTTCATTGAACTGTTTTACGACCTTTTCTGTGAACTGTTTGCAACCTTTCTTTTGAACTGTTCTGTAACCAAAGGCAACGCTGTTTACGACCCACGTCCCTTAGAAACAGCTGTTGCCATGTAATCAGGGAAAGTCCAAATAAAAAGAGGTGGCGTACAATCTTTCGTCAGAGCGTGCTGAGACACTGTGCACGAGTCATACCAAAGACTATAAAAATGGGACCCATTACCTCCCTGCTTGGCACTCAGCATCAAGGGTTGTAATTGGGGGTTAAATCACCAAAAATGATTCCCGGGCGTGGCACCGCTGCTGCCCACTGGTCCCCTCACCTCCCAGGGGGTGAACAAGGGGATGGGTCAAATGCAGAGGACACATTTCAGCACACCTAGTGTGTGTGTGACAATCATTGGTACTTTAACTTTAACTTTTAAGGGTACAGTGTCCAGGCCTCTCTCCTCAAATTGAGCCAAATTTAATTCTGTCTCTGTTTATTTCCTTGCTTGTTGTCTGTTTTAATAGATGTCATCGATGTATAAACCTGACAACAGGAAACCACGTATCTTTTTGAGCGAGTTTTCTCGAATGAACGTCAATAAGACAAAGCTTAAACGCCGTCCTGAAATGGTCTGCCACTCAAGACGTGACGCCTGATATAGAGGCACCTGTAAAAGCTAAAAGATGGAAGGTTTCAGGAGTAAAATAAACAATCGATAACCCCCACTTATAATGCTGCATGAGACGCTGCACCTTGATCTAGCTCTGTGAAAATTTTAAAGAAAGTAAACAGTGTGTGATTTGCTGCAATGCTGTCAGTCCCTTAGTTCAAACGTTTGGTTTTGTTGAAATTGTTCATGCATTGCACAGCTTGTTTTTTTTTCTATCAATAAACAGTGACGCCTACAAGGCAGGGAGTAACTCAACCCATTTGAATAGGTTTGAGTAGTTTGTTGAGTTAGCACATATAAGGAATTGACAACGTATTTTGTCCAAATATAGGCTGTAAATGACAGTTTAACGGCTGTGTAGATACACGAAGACACAGTCCAAAGGCCTACTGAAATGAATTGTTTTAATTTAACCGGGGATAGCGGATCCATTCTATGTGTGATACTTGATCATTTCGCGATATTGCCATATTTTTGCTGAAAGGATTTAGTAGAGAACATCGACGATAAAGTTGCAACTTTTGGTCGCTGATAAAAAAAAGCCTTGCCTGTACCGGAAGTAGCGTGACGTCAACAGTTGAAAGGCTCCTCACATTTCCCCATTGTTTACACCACCAGCGAGAGCGATTCGGACCGAGAAAGCGACGATTACCCCATTAATTTGAGCCAGGATGAAAGATTCGTGGATGAGGAACGTTAGAGTGAAGGACTAGAATGCAGTGCAAGACATATCTTTTTTCGCTCTGACCGTAACTTAGGTACAAGCTGGCTCATTGGATTCCACACTCTCTCCTTTTTCTATTGTGGATCACGGATTTGTATTTTAAACCACCTCGGATACTATATCCTCTTGAAAATGAGAGTCGAGAACGCGAAATGGACATTCACAGTGACTTTACATCGGCGAAACACTTTATCTACGGAGCTAACGTGATAGCATTGTGCTTAACTGCATATAGAAACAAAAACAAATAAACCTCTGACTGGAAGGATAGACAGAAAATCAACAATACTATTAAACCATGGACATGTAACTACACGGTTAATGCTTTCCAGGCTGGCGAAGGTTAACAATGCTGTTGCTTGAAGCTAACTTAGCAACCGGACCTCACAGAGCTATGCTAAAAACATTAGCTATCCACCTACGCCAGCCAGCCCTCACCTGCTCATCAACACCCGTGCTCACCTGCGTTCCAGCGATCGACGGTGCGACGAAGGACTTCACCCGATCACAGATGCGTTCGGCGGACCGGAGACGGAGAAAGTTAAGGTGAGTTCGGCGGCTAGCGCCTCTGCTATCCACCTCTCCTGGTTGTGTTGCTGTAGTCCGCCGCTAATACACCGATCCCACCTACAACTTTCTTATTTGCAGTCGTCATTGTTCATTAAACAAATTGCAAAAGATTCACCAACATAGATGTCCAGAATACTGTGGAATTTTGAAATGAAAACAGAGCTTTTTGTATAGGATTCAATGTGTCCGCATACTTCCCGTTTCAACGATTGACGTCACGCGCATACGTCATCATACATAGAAACCGGAAGTTTAGCGGGAAATTTAAAATGCACTTTATAAGTTAACCCGGCCGTATTGGCATGTGTTGCAATGTTAAGATTTCATCATTGATATATAAACTATCAGACTGCGTGGTCGGTAGTAGTGGCTTTCAGTAGGCCTTTAAGTTCACTGTGTTCTTCATGGTGTTTTTGCAACGGCACCAATTTTTTCCCTTAGAATTTACACTAACTAGAAGTGTTTTATGGGTAATGTGTACGTTTTCAGAATGTGCTCGTTCTATTTTGGGCCAAAGTAAAACAGAGAAAACAATCGGAAGTTGTCTTAGTTGTATTTTTAAGTTATCATGCCATAATTTTACCAGTACGGCCTATGTTGGAATAGATTTTCCTCCATGCGGCCCCTGAGCTGAAATGAGTTTGACAACCCTCCTCTACATCAAAAATATGATTTGCCTCAGTGGCTGGACAAGCCCATTTATTTTTTATTTTTTAATCTGTTTCACTTTAGTCTGTTATGTTCCCAACCATAAAGAGTGGACTTTTATAGCAGTATAGTTGCTCACTTCCAACTTTATTATCAATTACAATCCAAGCTGGCAAACTCACACTAGCAAGCTTACTTCCTTTACAGTGTGTCTCCTTCTAAACCAGGGGTGTCAAACATACGGCCCGCGGGCCGGATCAGGCCCGCAAACAGGTTTTATCCGGCCCACGGGATGAGTTTGCTCAGTATAAAAATTAGCTGAAATTTTTGAATGAAAAAACTGCTGTTCTACATGTGTCCACTAGATGTCGCAATAGCAATTATTTGTATCTGTGTAGATCAGCGGTGTCCAAAGTGCGGCCTGGGGGCCATTTGCGGCTTGCAGCTAATCGTTTACCGGCCCCCCACACATTCTGCAAAAATTGCAAAATTGATAGTATTGCAAAAATTAAAAAAAACATTTAAAAAAAGTGGAATGAGGTGAAATCTAACGAGAAAAAGTTGCAATGTTGACACAAAGCTGCCATGCAGGCTGTTTTTTTCTTCTTTTGTCTTTGTTTATTTTTTATTTTTTTGCCATTGCTAAAAAAAAAATGACAAAAAATCTCTGTTACAATAAATTATTACTTAAAAAATGTCACTTTAAAATGTTTTATGTGGAAAATATATTGCATATATTGTGTGGTTGCCATAAAAAAACATCAAAGTTGTATTTGACAAAAGAGCATAATACAAACAACATAATAGTTCAAACGTAAAATCGACAGATATATCTGAAGTTGATCTCATAATTTAATTGTTGAAAGTTTAAAAAAAACTAATAAAAATGTATCACTTTATGAGTGGGGGACCTTTTGGATCCATAATATATTTAGTAGGATTTTATTCAACATTTCACAGTGATTACTCAAAAATATTAAAAAATTAAAATCAATGGTGTCCTGCATTATTGATCTTTTAGGGCTCTAATTGCTAAATACTGCATATTTCAGTTTTACTATAAAAAACAAAGTTGTCTTTGACAGGAAAGGCATAAAACCTTTTTTTTTTTTTTACTTTATATCAACCTGAAGTTGATATAGAGATTTACTGTTAGCGTTAAATAAAAAATAATAATAATTTGACATATTTTTTACATTTTAATGACTGAGACCCTTTATGGTCCCCGGGAGCCCTAAAGGTTAAAACAATTTTTTTTAAAATCCATATATTTTGTTAAGGTTTGAAAAAAAAGTGGAAAAAGTTTGGACACCCCTGGTGTAGATGATGCTACATATGTAAAAAAAAATAAACCACATAAATAACATCCTGTAATTTCATTTTGATATTATTTTTTTATCTTGATAGATTGAAAATTAACACCAATGAGTTGACTGATGAACATTATCACATAATTTATTCAGAAAGTATAAATAACGACAAATAAAGGTAAAATACTATAAACCGCAACATGTAAGTATAAAAAAAAACCCAACAACATTATGATTTGTACATTTTCAGAATGCGCTTGTTCTATTTTTACACACAGAAAACAATCTGAAGTTGTCTTTATTTTTAAGTTATCGTGCCGTGATTTTACCAGTCCGGCCCACTTGGGAGTAGATTTTTCTCCATGTGGCCCCGATCTAAAATGAGTTTGACACCCCTGTTCTAAACGTTCTCCCACCCCTGCAACAATGCTGGTGTATTAACGTAACACTCATATTGTAACGACTTTTTTTTTTCTTCAAATAAGATTACTTTACCCTAAACCAGGGGTCGGCAACCCAAAATGTTGAAAAAACCATATTGGACCAAAGTACCCCAAAAGTATAAGTGTAAGTGTTATAATGAAGGCAACACATGATGTAAGTGTCTATGTTAGCTATATTAGCCTACTATCAAAATGACTATGTGTCGCAGGCTGATGCGAGTCTTCGTTGACAGAAATGTTGAAATGTGATATTTACGCTACACATTTTTACAACATTGGAAAACATTACTAAAACGGAGGCTTTTCAGAGGGTGTGATAACTCCTGGAAATTACTAGCTTAGAATGGCCAAAGGTAAATATGTGTGTGTTCAAGTTGAAAGAAACGGAAACTACAAATGAAATGAGCTCAAATATACCTAAAATACGAGGCATAACGATGCATTATGTACATACAGCTAGCATTAACAGCATGTTAGCATCGATTAGCTTGCAGTCATGCAGTGACCAAATAGGTCTGATTAGCACTTCACACAAGTCAATAACGTCAACAAAGCTCACGCACAGCATAAAACGTTTGATGGACAAATAGAGACGAAGAAGGAGTGGCATAAAACACGTCTTTCTGTGGCAGCGTCAAGGAAAGTTGTACATGTAAACAAACTGCGGTACAATTAGGAAGGTTTGTGTCATGTTTGTCCTACAGAAACCATATTAAAACAAAAGTCACTATGCCGCCTAATTATCTAGAAGGAACCTAGTATTCCAGTATACAATAAACTTAGATTCTACTGGACATGCTATAAAACAGTTACAGTAGAAAATGAAAGTATCATCTTTCTTTCAAACCAAACCAAAATGAAAACAAAAAATAACAGTATCACCTGTCATCCTTTACTTTTACAGTATGGTTTTCTTTGTCTTAAATGAGAAATTTCACATCAAATAGCAAGATAAGTATATCGTTCCCTTTTCTTTCTTTTTTTTAGTTGCTAACTTGAACTTTATTATCGTCTTCAGTTGCAGTTACTCACACTAGCCAGCTTACTTCCTGTACAGTGTGTCTCCTTCTAAACGTTCCCCCTCGCAACATGCTGGAGTAATAACGTAACAAACAATATTTTTGGGTTTTTTCGGAATCTATTAAGAATTGCGATTATTTCAAAAATCTTTGGTTTTTTAGACCCTGTGGAGAATGCATATATGTTTAAGAGTTTTTTCTTTATTCATAGTCATGTTTAAAGCAGCTAGGGTTTTTCCATTTGTACTCTTTCTATTTTTTTCATTTTATGTCCGCAAGTAAACTGTGTGTATTACCTTGAAGGCTTGCAATGTAGGAGTTGGAGTACTCCCTTATATCTTATCTGTAGTAGAACAATGAGCCTGTATTCCTTTCTGGAGAGGGTGGGGGCTGTTTGCGTATTCAAGAAGTTGTCTCTTCCTGTTTGGGAGAGAGACCAATTCGAGAAGCCGGTATGAATGTATTGGTGTGGGCTGGTCTCCTGAAGCTTTAGTAAAACTTGATAATATTCCTATTCTGTCTTGATATTTACATATCGCCAACATATCTCTCCGACCTCCTTCAGCCTTACTGCCCCACCCGATCCCTAAGATCAGCCGATCAGCTGCTACTGACGGTCCCGGACACAAGGCTGAAGCTTAGAGGTGACAGAGCTTTCGCTGCTGCTGCTCCCAAGCTCTGGAACGACCTACCTCTGAGTGTTAGACAAGCCTCCTCTCTTCCTGTTGATTTGATTTGATTTGATTTGATTTGATTTGATGGTCCTTCTTACTCTGCATATATGTCATCTGAAAGAATTTGGGATTGACCGGTGACTTTAATTCCCTGAGAGGGAATACTGGACAGACGCAACAACCCCTTCTATTGTATTAGTGCCCCAACTAATCCGACTTTGGCAAGGGCTCAATTTCTTCTCAACTTTGACTTCCTTTCTGAATCCTGCCCAATCTTCTTTTCCATTCCCCGCTGTACAAATTCATTTTAATGGGCCAAACCGGAAGACTCACTCACTTGCAAGACCTAAAAGCAGCAGATCATCCAAACCTAACCACCACCTACCAGGAGCAAGGGTGAAGTGTGTCTTGCTCAAGGACACAACGGACGTGACGAGGATGATAGAAGGTGGGGATCGAACCAGGAACCCTCAAGTCGCTGGCACGGCCACTCTCCCAAAAGTGCCACGCCGTCCCCATTTCTATGTTACCTCACAGAAAACTGGTTTTGTTGAAGAAAATGATACGCAAACATTTAATAAAGTGGCTGGATAGCACAGACTTTAAAAAAAAAATCATAATTTTCGACTGGATTAAGAATCGTTACAAATAAGAATCGCGATTCATTTGAAAATCCATTTGTGACACCCCTAATAGTCAGCCCAGACCCGTTGTGTCCTTGAACACACCGCAAAGACACAATGTTTTAAATATTGGTTTGTACTGGAGCACTTTAAAATACATTTAATTGAAAAGTGCGTTACAAATAAAATCTATTGTTATTATTTCTGAGGGGTGGTGTGGCATCCTACTCTGTTCAGCAGTCCTTGAATGCACCAATAAGGTGCTTTTGGTAGCATTTGGTTTCATCTGACCACAGAACTTTCCTCCAGAAGGTCTTATCTTTGTCCATGCGATGTCAAAAGAAAGAAAAATGGAGCTGTTTGGCCACAATAGGTGAGGCCTTTAATCACAGGAACACCATCCCTACCGTCAAGCATGGTGGTGGTAGTATTATGCGATGGGCCTGTTTTGCTGCCAATGGAACTGGTGCTTTACAGAGAGTAAATGGGACAATGAAAAAGGAGGATTACATCCAAATTAATCAGGACAACCTAAAATCATCAGCCCGGAGGTTGGGTCTTGGCCGCAGTTGGGTGTTCCAACAGGTGTTGCGTCCGACCAGTCTTCCCTCCCAGGGAATTAAAGTCACTGATCAATCCCAAGTTCTTTCAGATGACATATATGCAGAGTAAGAAGGACCATAAAGACAGAATAGGAATATTAACAAGTTTTACTGAAGCTTCAGAAGACCAGCCCACATCAATACATTCGTATCGACTTCTCGAATTGGTCTCCCATTCAAACGGAAGAGCCAACTTCTTGCACACGAAGTAAGCCCCCACCCTGTCCAGAAAGGAATACAGCCTCATTGTTCTACTACAGATAAGACATAAGGGAGTACTCCAACTCCTACAGTGCAAGCCTTCAAGGTAACACACACAGTTTACTTGCGGACATAAAATTAAAAAAAATAGAAAGAGTACAGTATTTTCCGCACCATAAGCCGCACCTAAAAAAACCACAAATTTTCTCAAAAGCTGACAGTGCGGCTAATAACCCGGTGCGCCTTATATATGGATTAATATTAATATTTATTTTCATAAAGTTTAGGTCTCGCAACTACGGTAAACAGCCGCCATCTTTTTTCCCCGTAGAAGAGGAAGCGCTTCTTCTTCTACGGTAAGCAACCGCCCCCATAGAAGAGGAAGCGCTTCTTCTTCTACTGTAAGCAACCGCCAAGGTGAGCACCCGCCCCCGTAGAAGAAGAAGCGCGTGGATATTACGTTTCATTTCATTTGTGTGTTTCTGTAAAGACCACAAAATGGCTCCTACTAAGAGACACGCGTACAAGGTTCCACTGACTTTTGATATTCATGTGAACCGCACTGTGGATGCAACGGGAGCACGTACGGTGAATATTCGCACCACAGGGAATGAGAATGGCATGAGGATCTTAGCGGCTAGAGAGGGTCTTTCACGTAGACCGAGTCACCTTCAGAGTTATAGTCGGTTTATTATCTGGAGAGCCCGCCTATTTCATCGGCGTGACACTTGACTCTTTCCACGGAATACTAATTCACACGCATCGCAGGCGGGGGGATGGGGGGGGGGGGCAGAAAAACGTGATAGTGATCAGATCCCACAGAGCGAGATTTCGGCGGTAATGGCGTTGTAATTATCTGGCGAGATACGTGATATACGATCTTCGGGCGTTTTATTCCACTGAAGAAAAGTAGAAATAATGATGATGTGATTATTTGCAGCAGGGGTGTGCGCCAAACAGGCGTGACAAGAGAATAAGCGATGACTCCGGCAGAAGCCATCAATCACACCACCCGAACGCTCATCAAGGCATTAATCAACAGGCGATGACGTAACTCAGGTGGGTGGGGTGGTGCGAGGCCTTGTTTAAGCCAGTGGTGGGCAGGGTGATACTGAAATGTCAATATTTACGATACCAAGGTTCTCGATACCGATATCAATTAATATATACAGTACAGGCCAAAAGTTTGGACACACCTTCTCATTTCAATGGGTTTTCTTTATGTAGATTGTCACTGAAGGCATCTAAACTATGACACCTGTGAAGTGAAAACCATTTCAGGTGACTACCTCTTGAAGCTCATCGAGAGAATGCCAAGAGTGTGCAAAGCAGTAATCAGAGCAAAGGGTGGCTATTTTGAAGACGCTAGAATATAAAACATGTTTTCAGTTATTTCACATTTTTTTGTTAAGTACATAACTCCACATGGGTTCTTTCAGAGTTGTGATGCCTTCAGTGACAATCTACAATGTAAATAGTCAAGAAAATAAAGGAAATGCATTGAATGAGAAGGTGTGTCCAAACTTTTGGCCTGTACTGTATAACAATATTAATATTTTAAAACCTGTAAGGCAAAAGTGCGAGACCGAGATAAGGGATGCAGTCCGATATTTATGGGGCCAAAATAAGGAAATACTGGGAGGTCTTTATTATGAAAGCTTTTTATCAACAACGAGTTTTAAAAATCCAACTTGTTCAAATACACATTGTTTTGAAATTCAAGCACAAAATTATTTAATTAATATATGTGTATATATACAGTATATATATATATATATATATATATATATATATATATATATATATATATATATATATATATATATATATATATGTATATATATATATATATATATATATATATATATATGTATGCGTATATATATATATATATATATATATATATAGATATATACATATATATATATGTATGCGTATATATATATATATATATATATATATATATATATATATATATATATATATATATATATATATATATATATATATATATATATATATATATATATATATATATATATATATATATATATATATATATATATATATATATATATGTCTTAATTAGATTATCCAAAAAATAGTGCTCGATACCGTGGTAGAGCGTAATATGTATGTGTGGGAAAAAAATCACAAGACTATTTCATCTCTACAGGCCTGTTTCATGAGGGGTTTTCCTCAATCCTCAGGAGATTCCTGAGGATTGAGGAAAACCCCTCATGAAACAGGCCTGTAGAGATGAAATAGTCTTGTGATTTTTTTCCCACACATACATATATATATATATATATATATATACATACATATATATATATATATATATATATATATATATATACGTATGCATATATATATATATATATATATACATACATATATATATATATATATATATATATATATATATATATATATATATATATATATATATATATATATATATATATATATATATATATATATATACGTATGCATATATATATATATATATATATATATATATATATATATATATATATATATATATATATATATATATATATATATATATGTATGCGTATATATATATATATTGTTGTATATATATATATATATATATATATATATATATATATATATATATATATATATATATATATATATATATATATATATATATATATATATATATATATATTGTTAGAGTAAAAACTTTGTGTTTCAATGAGTTCCCAGCGAGAAGCAAAAACATGTCTTTGAACCTACCAAGGAGAAGGCTTGTAAAACTCCACTGTGTAGGGGGGGAAGCAAAATGAAGGTGTTCTGTTTCTTTCATGTATTGTAATCAACAGAAGGATAGTGTCTGACCCAAGAACTACAAAAGCGAAGAGGAAGCAGGACCAGACTCCCCTCTAGGCACCGCTTCTTTGAACTGTTTTACGACCTTTTCTGTGAACTGTTTACGACCCTCGTCCCTTAGAAGCAGCTGTTGCCATGTGGTCAGAGAAAGTCCAAATAAAAGAGGAGGCGTACAATTCTTCGGCAGAGTGTGCTGAGACACTGTGCAAGGGTACAGTGTCCATACGTCTCTCCTCAAATTGAGCAAAATTTTATTCTGTCTCTGTTTAATTCTTTGCTTCTTGTCTTGTTTAGTAAATGTCATCAGTGTTTAAACCTGACATCTTCATACATACATACATACATACATACACGGAATAGTTCTGGCTGTGCTTGCCGACTTCAAAGCGGTTTCATTTGGTACATGGTGTAATGATAAGTGTGGCCAGTAGATGGCCACACATAAGAGGTACGTGTGGACTGCAAGAGGACGCCGGTAAACAACACCAAAACTTTAAATGTTCCATTGAGGATATTGAACAATACACGCCACACTCAAAAATCTGTCAAAATGTTTTAGACGTTTAAGACAGTGTTTTTCAACCTTTTCTGAGCCAAGGCACATTTTTTTCATTGAAAAAATCCCGAGGCACACCGCGACCAAAAAACATAAAAAAATCAAACTCGGCAGTCGATATTGACAATAAAAAGTCGTTCTCGCAATTGTTGGATATGAATTCAAACCATAACCAAGCAATCACTATAGCTCTTGTCTCAAAGTGTACTGTCATGATCTGTCACATCTCGCTGTGACTTATTTGGAGTTTTTTGCTGTTTTCCTCTGTGTAGTGTTTTAGTGTTCATTGTCATGTCATGTACGGATGTACTTTGTGGACGCCGTCTGCTGCTCCGCACGCTGTAAGTCTTTGCTGTCGTCCAGCATTCTGTTTTTGTTTACTTTACAGACAGTTCAGTTTTAGTTTCGTTTTGCATAGCCTTCCCTAAGCTTTAATGCCTTTTCTTAGCACCACTCGCCTTTTGTTTATTTTTGGTTTAAGCATTAGATACCTTTTTACCTGCACCCTGCCTCCCGCATATTGCGATCACGACCAACCATGTTCCCGACATCTACAAAGCAATTAGCTACCTGCTGATATGCCGAGCTCTAGACAGCACAGACACTCGACAACGGCACATTATTTGCGGATTATAATTACTGGTTTGCATAAAATATTTTTAACCCGATTAGGTGAAATTACATAATCTCCCACGACACACCAAACATTATCTCATGGTACACTAGTGTGCCGCGGTTGAAAAACACTGGTTTAAGAGACTGACGCCCCCCTGTTTAAGAAATTACGCTAGCAAGTACGTGTTAGCAAGCAAGCCCAAAACTTTGATGTTTTATTGAGAATACAGAACACTACACACGGCGCTCAAAAATATGCCAAAATGTTTTAGTACGACTTTGGTAAGTTATGAATCCGCAACGCTTGATGGATTGTTGGAGCATTACGGCTACCATAGCCAGACGTACTGTGCTTCAACATACGCGTATTATCATGGTGTGTGTATAAGGACACCAAAATGGCACCTATTAGCAGACATATTATCTGCTGTTTTGTTTCGCGATATTATGCAAAACCAACTTTTCTTATCTGCTGATGTGTATTTGGGATATACATAAGTCCTGAAAATGTGCGCGCTTCCGCCATTGTAGTTGATAAATGGTGTACCGGTACTTTTCAAACAGAGTATAGTACCGTTTTTGATTCATTAGTTGCGCGATACTATACTAGTACCGGTATACCGTACAACCCTACTCCACGGTTTGTCTGCTTGTAAGTACAAGTAAGGTATTATTATTTATCACTCTACTTTCCTGTTTCCTTTTATGTTGGCCTTAGCTGTGCTTCCTCGTTTTCTTTGTTAATTTGGTACTTTGTGAGCTGATGGGTGTGCGCATTAAAAACGTTATTGACCCTACCTGCCATAATATTGGCGAAACACAACAACATTATGCATTATTTCCGCTATGCTGTGTTGATAAGAAATGTTCCACACAGCTGCAAGGTTTTAATGATATTATTATGGCAAAAACGACGTTTTCCCTCCGCCTCTTGTTGTTAGAATCCATTTAGGGGCTTTTAAGCTCGATTGGCCTACTTTTTAGTGCGTATTAATGCAGCAGCCTCTGTGCCTGTCTTGCAACATCACAAAAGGAACCAAGAATGTGCATAGTTTATGCGTATTCGAGTAAAGACTGGCCAAATATACACATATCTGCACACTTGACTACCTATATTTAAAAAATATATAATTTAGCTTTGTAAGTAAATTTCATCTATCTATTTTATCATTAAAGAAGGATTACAGTGTTTGCAGGGATGAGTACCTTTTCACATTTTAACCGCTAACATGTGTGCTTTCTTGTAGTTGAAAGCATGACAAACTAAAGCCATTATGTTATTTGTTATCCTAATTAGCTTTGGTTACAAAGTATTTTAATAAAATATTGAACCTATGCTAGTTTTTTTTAGTTTTTAGTACAAATGCTTTAAAACTGGTACGTTAAAAGCAATATAACATTTTTTAGATGTTTTGATTTTTTTTTCTCTAATGTGGCCCAGCCCTAATTTGAGGTATCGCCCATCGTTATTAGGGCCCGCATGGCATGACAGAGGACTCTATTGAATTTTTAAGGTTGTATTATTATTATTATACCGGCCGCCTCTTGGAGCTGCAATTTGACCCACTTAACATGCTTCAAAACTCAACATATTTGACACACACATCAGGACCTGCGAAAAATTGCCATCTAATAAACCCCAAAACTCAAAATTGCGCTCAAGCGCCCCCTAGGAAAAAACAAAAACAAACTGCCTGTAACTCCCACTAGGAAGGTCGTAGAGACATGAAACAAAAACCTCTATGTAGGTCTGACGTAGACCTACATTTCATAATTTGACATCCTCGGGCAAAAACCAACAGGAATTTGGCAATTTCCCCTTCAAGACAAAAATGTACTAAAAACACTCATTTTTGCCTCTTTGAGCTGTAATTTGACCCCCTTAAAATACTTCAAAACTCACCAAACTTTTCACACACATCAGGACTGGTGGAAATTGCGATCTAATAAAAAAAAAACGAACCCCAAAACTCAAATTTGCGCTCTAGCGCAATTTTTGAATAAAACTGAGACAAAACTGCTCCTCAGAGGAAAACACAGACAAAACTGCTTGTAACTTCCGGTAGGAACGTCTTAGAGACATGAAACAAATACATCTATGTAAGTCTCACTTAGACCTACATTTCATAGATTGACACCCTTCAGCAAAAATCAACAGGAAGTTTGCAATCCCTCCTTCAAAACTAAATTTTTGTTAAAACCGGTCACCTAACATCAAACATTATCTCCTCCGAGCGTGTTTGTCGTTTCGGCTTCAAACTACTACAGGAGAGAGATTGAACCCTTCTGATTGACGGATACTCAAAGAGTTTTGATAAGTGCTACGGTTTTGATTTTACGAGCCTTCAAAGAACCGCTGCGCTGATAATGCTGCTGTGATTTTACGAGCCTTAATAGAACCACTGTACCACTGCGCTGATGTCAACAAAAGTATTGGGACACTCAGGACTAACAGTAGACAAAAGTTTTTGGACACTTAGGACTAGCACCTGCCAAATATGCGGGCCCGACCAACGCTGCTTGCAGCTTTAATTTCAATTGGATCCGTGGAAAATGAAATGCGTGCCTTTTTTTGTGAAGTATTTAATCAAGAAAAACAGTTTCCAGCCCCTTGATGACGCTTACTCATTTTGAATAATTTCTGTAAAAAATGTGTCACTTTTAGGGATCCGGTCCTTGTTTTTTGGCACTTACGGAATCCCTCCCGACTCACTTCGGCGATCACCCCAGCAGCACTGAGAGCGGACTCCGCAAAACTACCGCTAGGTAATGTTGCAATTTTCAATTCCAACAGCGACATCGGTGTGTAAAGGATATCACCACACGGGCTCAGGAACACTTCAGAAAACCACTGTCAGTAACTACAGTTTGTCGCTACATCTGTAAGTGCAAGTTCAAACTCTACTATGCAAAGCCAAAGCTATTTGTCAACAACACCCGGAAACGCCGCCGGCTTCGCTGGGCCCGAGCTCATCTAAGATGGACTGACGCAAAGTGGAAAAGTGTTCTGTGCTTTGACGAGTACACATTTCAAATTGTTTTTGGAAACTGTGGACGACGTGTGCTCCAGGACCAAAGAGGAAAATAACCATCCGGATTGTTGTGATGATATGGGGGTGTATTAGTGCCCAAGGCATGGGTAACTTACACACCTGTGAAGGCACCATTAATGCTGAAAGGTACATACAGGTTTTGGAGCAACATATGTTGCCATCCAAACAACGTTATCATGGACGCCCCTGCTTATTCTATTTGTCATTTTCGATTTACACAACATGCCAACTTCACAGGTTTTGGGTTTCGTATAAACACACACAAAAGTACTAGCAATGGTATCAATTTCCAGGAGTTTAGTCACTTTATCTTTTTTAATTTTTGTTGTATTATTGTAAAGGTTTTATGAACAACCTTTGTCGTTGACAATATATTATGGTTTTTAATCCAGAAAGAGGCGACTAATTAGAAGCATCATGTGCACCAAGTAATGCAGTAAATTGATCAGCTGACCACACACACACACACACACACACACACACACACACACACACACACACACACTGCTTCACACTCTCATCGCTTCGCTTTTCTAGCCCTCTCGTCCCGTCACCCACTGCCAAGCATGTCGGCCCCCCACTCCCTCAGTTCTAAAGCTACTGCAGCTCTCTCCCAATAGGATGGAGGAGGTCACAAAGAGAGAGCACTCTATAAATGTGTTGTGTGTGTGTGTGTGTGATGTCACCCTCCAGAGAGAGCCACTATAAGGAGGGTGACATCACACACACACACACACACACACATTTATAGAGTGTCTCTCTTTGTGCTACACAACTGGGGCGTGAGAGCAGGCCATAGAACTGAGGGTGTGGGGGGGCCGACATGTTGGCGTGGGGTGACGGGACGAGAGCGGCTCGAAAAGCGAAGCGATGAGAGTGTGAAGCAGGGAGAGATGGTGTGTGAGTGTGTGTGTGTGTGTGTATGTGTGTGTGTGGGAGATGACACTGTGTGGGCTTCCATCCACGCGCTTTGCTCCACAATCTGAGATGTGGACGAGTGCGGGGGGGAACTAATCGGCGCACACTAAATACGCAAACATTCCGACACCTCAGCGTTTTGCCGCGCACACGTGTGCGACGTCGTCAAACGGGAGGCGGGGATGTTGCGTCGGGCCTGGGAGTAATCCGTGGAAAAACAAACGTAAATGTCACAGCACAGTCGATGGAAACAAAATACCGGCGGAGAAAAGTGAGGCTGAAAGCAATAGGAGTGATAAATGTCAGCCGCTTCGTCTTCCTGTTACTCTCCAAGTATATATATATATATATTTTATACTTGGTACTAGGGATGGGTGACGTGACCTAAAATCTATATCGCGATATATAAAAATATGATCTGCAACCTCTTGCCATAACCATAAACTGTGCATTCCTACGCTTTGAATCCTGCGGCTTATAAAACAGTGCGGCTAATTTATGGTCATAATGCAAATAGTTTAATAAAACACACCAAAAAAAACAGAGACACTGAATATGTGTTGTTTGTAGAGATGTCCGATAATGGCTTTTTTGCCGATATTCCGATATTGTCCAACTCTTAATTACCGATTCCAATATCAACCGATACCGATATATACAGTCGTGGAATTAACACATTCTTACGCCTAATTTTGTTGTGACGCCCCGCTGGATGCATTAAACAATGTAACAAGGTTTTCCAAAACAAATCAACTCAAGTTATGGGAAAAAATGCCAACATGGCACTGCCATATTTATTATTGAAGTCACAAAGTGCATTATTTTTTTTAACATGCCTCAAAACAGCAGCTTGGAATTCGAGGATGTTGAGGCGGGCGGGGTTGAGGTGGGGGGTAGGGGGGGTAGGGGATAGCGGGGAGGGTGTATATTGTAGTGTCCCGGAAGAGTTAGTGCTGCAAGGGGTTCTGGGTATTTGTTCTGTTGTGTTTATGTTGTGTTACGGTGCGGATGTTCTCCCGAAATGTCTTTGTCATTCTTGTTGGGTGTGGGTTCACAGTGTGGCGCATATTTGTAACTGTGTTAAAGTTGTTTATACGGCTACGCTCAGTGTGACCTGTATGGCTGTTGACCAAGTATGCCTTGCATTCACTTGTGTGTGTGAAAAGCCGTAGATATTACGTGACTGGGCCGGCACGCAAAGGAAGTACGTCCGTGTACAAAGCGGAGTTTTAAAAAGTCATAAATTGTACTTTTTGAAACCGATACCGATCATTTTGAAACCGATACCGATAATTTCCGATATTACATTTTAAAGCATTTATCGTTAACATCCCTAGTTAACATCCCTAGTTGTTTGTGTTGTGGCGCCATCTTTTGGACGAGATAGCTCACTGCAGGTGTTGCAGTGTCCTTTCATTTAGCGCTTTCAACCGGAAGTAGAAGTGCCGCTCCTTCTTCTAGTCGTCCGTTGCGTTTTCTACTCGTAGGGATTCTTCATTTGTCACTCCCAAGCAACGTTTGTAAGTTTTACAATATAACCAAAACTATTTTTTACTTACTAAAGCGTCCCATGTGTGATGTCTGCAGGAGTCTTTTCATGCATATTTGCACGTGCTACTCTAAGCAAACGAGCGTCGTTAGCATTAGCTAATATGCTAACACGTTTACGAGTGTCTGTGTTTGTGTTATTGACATACAATGGCATCATTTTTATAGTGTTTCTGTCACGGCCCGGGCACATGCCAACGCGCATTCCTCAATGAGCGCACCTCGGGACACGCCCACGGCCGCTCCTCTCCTGCACGCATCACTCCACCGGCTGCAGTCAATCGGAAATCAGCGCACCTGTCGGTGATGATCTTCCTGGTCTTCTTAAGCCTGCACAACCTGCCATCGCTCGCCGGAAAATAGTCTTCTGTACCGTAAGCCGATACCCAGCTTTATGCTCTCTCTCTGTCCTGATCTCTGTGCTTTCCCTGTGTTGTCGTGTCCTCCCTCACCCCAGGTCATTTTTTAATGGCCCCACGGCCCATTTTAAAATACGATTAAAGAAATGAAAAACATAAAAAGTGGTATGAAAGACCAAACAGGTGAAATGTAACAAGAAAATGTTGCAATGTTTACTCTAATAACACAAAGCTGCCATGCAGGCTGTTTCTTTCTTTAAAAAATAATAATGAATCAAAATCAATGTTATTATGAATTATTGACCTATCCAAGGCTCCAATTACGTCACATTAAATATTGCACTTTGAGATATTTTTTGGGGAAAATGTTGCATATTTTGTGTTTGCCATATAAAAAAAATGTGCTTTTTTTTTTTTTTTTTTTTTTTTTTTTTTTAAAGAAGGGCCTAAAACGAACAAACAAAAGACATGAACAACAATACAACGTATAATTGACGGATAGATCTGAAGTTGATCTCGAGATTATTGTGTTAAAAGTAAACAGTAAAAAAAATGTATAATTTATTTTTTAACACTTAAATGAGTAGGACCCTTTTGGTTCCCCAATAATTTTTGTGTGATTTGTTTTTAAGTGTCATTGCTCAAAAAATAATAATGAATCAAAATCAATAGTGTTATGAGTTATTGACCTTTTTAAGGCTCCAATTATTATATAATCCGAAATATTCCTCTTAAAAATTTTATTGGGTGAAAATATTGCATATTTTGTGTTTTTTCCATAAAAAAACAGGGTTTTCTTTGACAAAAAGAGCATACGACTTAAATCTTTAAAAACGTTTTATTGACAGATAGACCTAATGTTGATCTAGAGATAATAATACTGAATAATGACACATTTTAAATATTTTTTGGACCAAAACCCTTTGGGGTCCCCGGGATCAAGCCTGAGTGGAGGCCTTAATGTATATTTTGTATACATATATTTTATTGGTTTTTAAAATAAAAAAATATCAAAATGGCCCCCGCTTGCTTTGATTTTTCAGTGTGCGGCCCTCAGTGGAAAAAGTTTGGACACCCCTGCCCTAGAAGGACTTAGTAGATAACCCTGAAGTCGTCCGTAGAAAAAAAAAACCTCCTGTCAATGTTCAGTATCGTCATCATAGAAATGATCGTGTGTACCAGAGCAGCTGGGAGGAAGAAACGCACAAAAGAAAAGACAACAGTACTGACAACACGACATCAGGAACAACTTGAGGGGTTTAACAACCGCAAGGAGACTTTGACGAGTGGTTGGCGAGCGGGACAAAAACTAGCAATCGTCCGCTTGCTCGCCGCACACCCCTCGCCCCCTAAAACCACGTCGGCCCCCAAACGGCGCCAGACGACGCCCGGGTCAGCGCTGGTTAGCGGTGAGGAACATCTGTTGAACATAGCGACTAGTGGAGTGTCAACAACAAGCAGTGATGTGTACTGGAGGGTCTCTGACACCACCTCAAGCCTCCTGGCTCGGAAAGACAACTCCCAAAAGTTGGACAAGGATTCTCATTTGGAGGTCAAGTTTATATTCTTTTCCAGCACTTTAAACATCACATGTTTTCTCTTCTCTAAAAGGATGCAATAAACTACCTGAAACCCGTTTATGCCCATAACATATGGACCATCTAATCCAGGTGTGTCCAAACTTTCTGACCGGGGGGGCCGCATTGGGCTTAAAAGTGTATATATATATATATATATATATATATATATATATATATATATATATATATATATATATACATATATATATATATATATATATATATATATATATATATATATATATATATATATATATATATATATATATATATATATATATATATATACATATATATATATATATATATATATATATACATATACAGGTATATACACTACCGTTCAAAAGTTTGGGGTCACCCAAAAAATTTTGTGGAATAGCCTTCATTTCTAAGAACAAGAATAGACTGTCGAGTTTCAGATGAAAGTTCTCTTTTTCTGGCCATTTTGAGCGTTTAATTGACCCCACAAATGTGATGCTCCAGAAACTCAATCTGCTCAAAGGAAGGTCAGTTTTGTAGCTTCTGCAACGAGCTAAACTCTTTTCAGATGTGTGAACATGATTGCACAAGGGTTTTCTAATCATCAATTAGCCTTCTGAGCCAATGAGCAAACACATTGTACCATTAGAACACTGGAGGGATAGTTGCTGGAAATGGGCCTCTATACACCTAAGTAGATATTGCACCAAAAACCAGACATTTGCAGCTAGAATAGTCATTTACCACATTAGCAATGTATAGAGTGTATTTCTTTAAAGTTAAGACTAGTTTAAAGTTATCTTCATTGAAAAGTACAGTGCTTTTCCTTCAAAAATAAGGACATTTCAATGTGACCCCAAACTTTTGAACGGTAGTATATATATATATATATATATATATATATATATATATATATATATATATATATATATATATATATATATATATATATATATATATATATATATATATAAATTGGGTTGGTTTTTAAGGAGTTGGGCTTGGCCCCTTAGTTCCAGTGAAAGGAACTTTGAATGCTCCAGGATACCAAAACATTTTGGACAATTCCATGGGATGGCACTTCAAGTTCATATGTGAGTATAGGCAGGTGGCCAAATACTTTTGGCAATATAGTGTATATCAGGGGTGGGCAATTAATTTTTACCGGGGGCCGCATGAGCAACCCGAGCACTGCTGGAGGGCCACATCGACAATATTTCAATTAAATTTTGCTCAATATTATTTTTGATGTATACCGTAAGATAAATAATAATAATAATAATAATAATAATTAATAATAATAGTAATACTTCAACATAGTGTGTGTAACAGCATTCCATGACTAATATAAATAAATTAACATTAATAATAAATGACAGTAAAATAAGCACACGTATGACTGAGGAGTCATAGTGTAACTTTGTGTGGTGTTTGAGTTGTCTGACTTTTTGTGTGGCCTTAAACGCACCAGTGGTTTAGTGCTATGCGTGTTGGTGACAGATGACAAGTTGGTTTTGGCCTGGTTTGTACGGCAGAAAATGACTAGTTTTTCGAGATAGAAGTGTTTTACTCATGTTTTTGGTGTGGTTATGTCCGAATATAAACAGTTTTGCTCAATAAAGTGATCGATATAATTCCTGTCCTCGAAGCATCTCGATAGACGTTACAATAATTGAACGGTGTTGACGAACACCGTTAGGGCCGCTTGTTGTCACTCAAAGTTGCATTGCAAAATTACATAGAATAAATATGTTTATTTTGTTTAGAATTCAGATGGGATTTGATTTGGTGCGCGGCATATATTTGCTGCGCGCAGCGGACGCTTGAGCAGCGTTGCTTTGCAGTCCATGTCTTGTTGGAAACACGTCATTCTTCATCAACTTTTCTCTTTTTAGCGTCTCGGGTGTAAACCGTGCATCACTTGTCGCTGCATGTGCACCTTCACTCGCAGGTTACACACGGACACACGCCCATAAATAATACTTTTCAAAATAAAAGTAGCACAGTTGTATTGCGCGCACGACGTAGATGTTTTTTCAACTTTATTTTGTAATTTGTAATTGCAGCTGTTCACATTCACTCACAATCACGCACACGCATACTCCACACGGAAGTAATACAAATAACGATTTTGAAAACAAAAGCAGCACCGTTGTATTGCACACTCAACATAGATACTTTTTAAAATGTATTTTGTAATTTATAATTGGCCTCACGCGGGCCGGACAGGGACGTACAAAGGGCCGGATGCGGCCCGTGGGCCGCAGAATGCCCAGGTCTGGTGTATATGTTATATTGTTATTATGGTACATTTTTAGTCTACTTTTTACCTTTTGTTTTCACCCTCTTTTTGTGCCCTTGTGTGCATTATCCTTTCCATCCTTTTGTAACCGAGCAACTGTGTGGAACAATTTCCCTTGTGGATCATTAAAGTCCAAGTTTAAGTTTTAGTGCACACAAACTTTTAGTAGATCAGGCCCTAAGTCCACAAATCAATGTGGTCACACTTTTCAAACGGCGGAAGACTTTTACAGCACGTACTGTTCAAGGCCAAATTCTACGGTTTTTGCGCGACGACTGACGACCACCTCGTGTTGTGAGAGCGAGGCTGAGCCCGCCGCTAGTCACGGAGCCAAAGTTTGTTTCCGCGAAGTTTCTTTGACGCGTGATGCGGACAGGCAGGTCCGTCTGCTGGTTAATCAGGGCATCTCATCAAGAAGCTGCTGATATGTCTGGACATGTCTCACTGTCACACTAATACGCCTCCCAATTAAGGCTCCTTACTGTCAGCCGGGATATATTTCATGTAAATTAATCATCCTCCAGTCTTCTGCATTAGCGCACGCCGCAATGTTAACATTCCAGCGGCGGCATTTAACATCAAAACGCTCCCGCTCTCTGTTCCGAGAGAACGTTCCGTCTCGCACGTCGCGCCCTGGCTGACACCGGGAGAACCGAGTGGTGACACTTGAGCTTTGATAAGTGAGGCCGCGTCGTTGGAAACAAAGCAGCAAATTTGGACCGACGTGCTGATAAGCCGTAGTCATTATAAACCGTGGTAAAACAGCCTGGACAAAAGTCCAGATTTTAGTGAAGGTTTGTACTAGAGATGTCTGATAATATCGGCCGATAAATGCTTTAAAATGTAATATCGAAAATTATCGGTATCGTTTTTTTAATTACCTGTATCGTTGTTTTATTTTAATTTTTTTAAAAAAAATTTTATTAAATCAACATAAAAAACACAAGATACTGTGGTGGATGGTTTGAATCTTAAACAGCAAGAAAAGTAAATTTAGTACAAACGTTTTATTTACCCATAATCAAATGGTACACGGTTGGATTGAATTGCCCATGCAAAAATAAAAAATAAAATTAAAAAAATAATAACTTAAAAAAAAAATTAAAAAAATTGCCCATGCAAACAGACAACGTCCTCCGGAGGAGTTGAATGAATCAAGAATCATGCGAATTGATTGATTGATTGATTGAGACTTGTATTAGTAGGTTGCACAGTGAAGTACCTATTCCGTACAATTGACCACTAAATGGTAACACCCGAATAAGTTTTTCAACTTGTTTAAGTCGGGGTCCACTTAAATTGATTCATGATACAGATATATACTATCAGATATATACTATCATCATAATACAGTCATCACACAAGATAATCACATTGAATTATTTAGAGAGAGAGAGAGAGAGAGAGAGAGAGAGAGAGAGAGAGAGAGAGAGAGAGAGAGAGAGAGAGAGAGAGAGAGAGAGATCAGAAGGCATAAGAAAAAGTATCTGCATTTGATTGTTTACATTTGATTATTAGCAATCCGGGGAGGGTGTTAGTTTAGGGTTGTAGCTGCCTGGAGGTGAACTTTTATTGCGGTTTTGAAGGAGGATAGAGATGCCCTTTCTTTTATACCTGTTGGGAGCGCATTCCACATTGATGTGGCATAGAAAGAGAATGAGTTAAGACCTTTGTTAGTTCGGAATCTGGGTTTAACGTGGTTAGTGGAGCTCCCCCTGGTGTTGTGGTTATGGCGGTCATTTACGTTAAGGAAGTAGTTTGACATGTACTTCGGTATCAGGGAGGTGTAGCGGATTTTATAGACTAGGCTCAGTGCAAGTTGTTTAACTCATTCATAGACTTGGTCTGCTTGGCCATTTATCTGTTTTCCTCATGCGTTGTTTTGGACCTGTTTATTCTGCAACCTCCTCGAATCATTTAGCCATAACAAACAATCAAAACATTTTGTAGAATGGTCAGACCGACCACTCGTTCAACTCTCACCCACATATGCTCCTTCAATGGTTCAGAATAGAACAAAAAGAAACGAGCAGACATTCTTAAGGCTTTTCGACCTCACTCTCTTTACGGACTGTGACAGACACAAAATATGGTACAAAGGTCAGAAATTCCACTACAATACCCTTACAATTAGTGCACCAACCCAAAAAACCTCCCTCCCCCATTCACACTCATTCACACAAAAGGGTTGTTTCTTTCTGTTATTAATATTCTGGTTCCTACATTATATATCAATACATATCAATACAGTCTGCAAGGGATACAGTCCGTAAGCACACATGGTTGTGCGTGCTGCTGGTCCAATAATAGTACTCACCTTTTAACAGTTAATTTTACTCATTTTCATTAATTACTAGTTTCTATGTAATTCTTTTTATATTGTTTTACTTTCTTTTTTATTCAAGAAAATGTTTTTAATTTATTGATCTTATTTTATTTTATTAATTTTTTAAAAAAGGACCTTATCTTCACCATACCTTGTTGTCCAAATAAGCATAATAATGTGTTAATTCCACGACTGTATATATCGGTATCGGTTGATGTCGGTATCGGTAATTAAAGAGTTGGACACTATCGGAATATCGGATATCGGCAAAAAGCCATTATCGGACACCCCTAGTTTGTACACTTTGAACACAATATAACGTGCTATACTGTACTGTATGTCAAACATAACAAGAAGGTGATGAATCAACATTATTTTTATTAACAAGCCAAAACAACAAGCTGCCCTGACAACACCCGCACACACACAGAAGACCCTTCGGTGCCCTCACAAGTGATCAGAAATCACAAAAATCCTTAACTTTAAAGGCGAACTGCACTTTTTTTTTGGGGGGGGGGGGGGATTTTGGGTATCGTTCACAATCATTATGAGAGACAAGAACACACGTGTCTTTTTTTTAAAGATTTTAAAGATGAAAAAAAACGATTGGAAGATGAGGCTAATGGGAGTCACCCTTCGTAGCCTTCAAAGCCCTCTAAAACTACTTCAAAACCCTCCGTCGACGTTTAATATACACACTGCAAGTATATATATAATGTAGTAACTGACACCATCATAACAATATGTAATATGTTTTGTATACACACTGCGAGTATATAATATATAATGAAGTAACAGACACCTTCATAACAATATGTAATATGTACAATATACACACTGCAAGTATATAATATATAATGAAGTAATAGACACCTTCATAACAATATGTAATATGTACAATATACACACTGCAAGTATATAATATATAATGAAGTAACAGACACCTTCATAACAATATGTAATATGTACAATATACACACTGCAAGTATATAATATATAATGAACAGACACCTTCATAACAATATGTAATATGTACAATATACACACTGCAAGTATATATAATAAAGTAACAGACACCTTCATAACAATATGTAATGTTTTGTACACACACTGCAAGTATATAGATAATAAATTAACAGACACCTTCATAACAATATGTAATATGTTTTATATACACACTGCAAGTATATATATAATAAAGTAACAGACACCTTCATAACAATATGTAATATGTTTATATACACACTGCAAGTATATATATAATGTAGTAACAGACACCTTCATAACTACATGTAATATGTTTATATACACACTGCAAGTATATAATATATAATGAAGTAACAGACACCTTCATAACAATATGTAATATGTACAATATACACACTGCAAGTATATATAATAAAGTAACAGACACCTTCATAACAATATGTAATATGTTTTATACACACTGCAAGTGTGTATATTATGTAGTAACAGACACCTTCATAACAATATGTAATATGTACAATATACACACTGCAAGTATATATAATAAAGTAACAGACACCTTCATAACAATATGTAATATGTTTTATATACACACTGCAAGTATATATATAATGTAGTAACAGACACCTTCATAACTACATGTAATATGTTTATATACACACTGCAAGTATATAATATATAATGAAGTAACAGACACCTTCATAACAATATGTAATATGTACAATATACACACTGCAAGTATATATGATAAAGTAACAGACACCTTCATAACAATATGTAATATGTTTTATATACACACTGCAAGTGTATATATAATGTAGTAACAGACACCTTCATAACAATATGTAATACGTTTATATACACACTGCAAGTATTTATATAATAAAGTAACAGACACCTTCATAACAATATGTAATATGTTCATATACACACTGCAAGTATATATATAATGTAGTAACAGACACCTTCATAACAATATGTAAAATGTTTTATATACACACTGCATGTATACATATATATATATATATATATATATATATATATATATATATATATATATATATATATATATATATATATATATATATATATATATAATGTAGTAACAGACACCTTCAAAACTATGTGTAATATGTTTTATATACACACTGAAAGTATTTATATAATATAGTAACAGACACTTTCATAACAATATGTAATATGTACAATATACACACTGCAAGTATATATATATATATATATATATATATATATATATATATATATATATATATATATATATATATATATATATATATATATATATATATATAATGTAATATCAGACACCTTCATAACAATATGAAATATGTACTATATACACACTGCAAGTATATATATATAATGTAGTAACAGACACCTTCATAACAATATGAAATATGTTTTATATACACACTGCAAGTATATATATATATAATGAAGTAACAGACACTTTCATAACCATAAGTAATATGTTTATATACACACTGCAAGTATATATATATATATAATGTAGTAACAGACACCTTCATAACAATATGTAAAATGTTTTTATATACACACTGCAAGTATATATATAATAAAGTATCAGACACCTTCATAACAATACGTAATATGTTCATATACACACTGCAAGTATATATATAATGTAGTAACAGACACCTTCATAACAATATGTAATATGTTTTATATACACACTGCAAGTGTCATGAAAATAAAGAAAAGGCATTGAAATGAGGTGTGTCCAAACTTTTGGCCTGTACTGTATATTGGTATCGTTTTATCGGCCCAGCCCTATGTGAAAATAAAACTTAAATATTAAGAATCTTGGATCGTACTGTGTTTGTTAATGATGACAAATAGTTCCTGACAGTTTGAGGACCAGTGCAGGTGATGAGTACAGTTCTCCGAATTGAAGTTTTCAGGTGATTTAGAATGCTGGTAAATCCCCCAAAATAAAATGTCCCCTAAAGAAGCAATTTGCTCATTTGCTGACTCCAACCTCGCCAAAGTGAATAAGCTCCGCACATTTCCATGTTATCGCCGCCGCCAGATGTTGCAGCGCACCTCTCCAGCCGCACGGCCACTTAGACTTCTTTTTTCATGTGTTTATTTTCATTATTTGTTGAATTTTTGGGGGTAGATAACGTGGGTCTGCTCGCCCCCGGCTCTGATCAACTGTGGGCATTGGAGTTGGCATTTCGGGACGCCAACACGACTATCCACCATCGGCGCACAGATGACGCCGCGGATTATTTCACTGTGGATTAAAGCGCTGTCACGGCGCCTGGCGCACATTCAAAGGGGCAGAGGGAGGGCGGAAAAAAATGTAAAAATACAAACTGAATTCAAGGGAGGGAGAGAGAAGGTCAGGCCTCGGGAAAGGGCCGAGGCCAGGCCAGAAAAGTTTTGATTGCCGGTTGAAAAGGGCAAAAGAGGAAAAAGCCATCGCGGCCCCGCGAGCGCCGCGCGGCGTCTTTGTCAAAGATGACGTGATCGGGCCACGATTAAAGCCCGGGAGCGCCGCCGGGCCAGCTCCAAAACTGGACCCGGCGACAGGAAGTGAGTGACAGCGAGTGTCGATGGACGCCGAGCACAGCTGCGGACAGGAAGGGACTGATGACGCTGATGAGTTTGACCCACAGCTGTGGACGGCCGTGAGGTAAACCAGAGTGCCGGGTCGGGTCGCATGCTCGGTGTTGTTCTCGGATTAGAGGCGCAATCTAACATGTTGTGTGAAAAAGTTCTGAAGTCAAAGACAATAGTGACGACTTTTGATAGGCGTTGTCCGAAAGCTGCAATGGAACCAGGGATGGGTACCGAATCTGGTACTCTCTTGGTACCCAGCAGGCACAAGACGTTGACACGAGGTTGATAATGCGTACATGTCCTTTCAAACGGACTTTGAAACAACCTTGCAAAATTGTTGTAATAATAATAATAATAATGGATTAGATTTTATATCGCGCTTTGCTATTATTAGAACCCATCATTCATTCACACCTGGTGGTGGTAAGCTACATTTGTAGCCACAGCTGCCCTGGGGTAGACTGACGGAAGCGAGGCTGCCAGTTTACTGCCATCATATTTAGGGTTGGGTGTCGAGTATCGATTGGAACCGGGACTAACTTTACGATTCTCCCTGAATCGTTCAAAAGTTTAAATTTCGATTCCTATTTTCGATGCTGTCACGCCAAATTTAGTCCGCCGGCCGGAAAAAAATATGTCCGCCGAACCGGAAGAAGAAGCCGCTGAACACCAACGAAGTGTTAGCATAGCCGAGCGAGTCAGTCAAGCTCAAGCATGGATAGCGGGCGTCGGCGGTCGAAAGTGTGGCTTCGCTTTACAAAAAAATTTGAAATAACCGCGAAATAACAGAGCTCCATGTCCATCAAGAAACGAGTGGAGAGAGAGCTGCAGATGTACCAGGACGTTCCACCGATACTTATGTCTGACGACCCTGCTGCATGGTGGTGGTCCGGTAAAACCAACAAAAGACTTATCCTTTGCTGTCAGATCGCGCTTTCTCCTATTTATGCGTTCAAGCTTCTTCCACACCCAGCGAACGTGTATTTTCCACAGCAGGAGACACTATCTGTCCAGAACGCTCACGCATCCTGCCTGAGAAGGCGGATATGGTCATTTTCCTAAACAAGAACTGTCTCTGATTTTATACTGTACCTGCTGCTAATCTGGACTGGGTTTTGCAAGTTGTTTCTTATTGTTTATTTGCTTTTCTGCACCAGGTTAGCCCATCAGTGGGAGCACGGTAACATGTTTGAAGGCCTACTGAAACCCACTACTACCGACCACGCAGTCTGATAGTTTATATATCAATGATGAAATCTTAACATTATAACACATGCCAATACGGCCGGGTTAACTTATAAAGTGACATTTTAAATTTGCCGCTAAACTTCCGGTTCGAAACGCCTCTGAGGATGACGTATGCGCGTGATGTAGCCCGGCGAACACGGGTATGCCTTCCACATTGAAGCCAATACGAAAAAGCTCTGTTTTCATTTCATAATTCCACAGTATTCTGGACATCTGTGTTCGTGAATCTGTTCCAATCATGTTCATTGCATTATGGAGAAGGAAGCTGAGCAAGCAAAGAAGAAAGTTGTCGGTGCGAAATGGACGTATTTTTCGAACGTAGTCAGCAACAACAGTACACAGCCGGCGCTTCTTTGTTTACATTCCCGAAAGATGCAGTCAAGATGGAAGAACTCGGATAACAGAGACTCTAACCAGGAGGACTTTTGACTTGGATACACAGACGCCTGTAGAGAACTGGGACAACACAGACTCTTACCAGGATTACTTTGATTTGGATGACAAAGACGCAGACGTGCTACTGTGAGTATGCAGCTTTGGCTTCTAAACATTTGATCGCTTGACCGTATGTGCGCAACTTTTTTTTGCGTATGTACGTAACTTTTTTAAAATATATAAGCTTTATGAACCTTGGGTTAGGTCAGGGGTCGGCAACCTTTACCACTCAAAGAGCCATTTTGGCAAGTTTCACACATTAAAGAAAGTAATGGGAGCCACAAAAATGTTTTTAAAATTTAAAATGAAAAACACCGCATACCAAGCTTATATGCTTTGTGCTATGTTAACCAGGGGTCTCAGACACACGCACCGGCACGCACTATAATGTGGGAATTGGATGTTAGTGCAGCCCGCGAGTTTTGGATGAATGTCGCTTGCGTCACACTTGCCAACCTCTCATTTTTCCCGGGAGACTCCCGAATATCAGAGCGTGATGACACTGCATTTGGCGCCCTCTACAGTCTGCCCAATCAGTGTACCTGCTCGGCCACAAGTGGAATGCAGCTTTAGCTTGCTCACGTAAGAGACAGCAAGGCTACTAACTCAGCAGCCACACATCTTACACTGACGGTACCAATACCCAGAATCCCATGCAGCCCTAACTCTTCCGCTCAACCAACCACGAAGAGGGGGGGGGGGGGGGTTGATGTGTGGGGGGATTTGGTGGTAGCGGGGTGTATAATGTAGACCGGAAGAGTTAGGACTGCATGGGATTCTGGGTAATGGTTGTGTTGTGTTTATGTTGTGTTACAGTGGGATGTTCTCCAGAAATGTGTTTTTCATTCTTTTTTGGTGTGGGTTCACAGTGTGGCGCATATTTGTAACGTAACAATGTTGAAGTTGTTTGATACGGCTACCGTCAGTGTAAGCTGTGTGGCTGATGAGTAACTATGCTTTGCTGTCTCCTGTGTGAGCAAGTAATAACAACATACAACATGTGACTGGCCCTGGCATGCTGTAAGTAAATGCTATAGAGGACAATTACTGCAGTGCAATTAGGGCACGCCCTTTATATAGTAATTACAGTGTTAATAGGATTATTTTTCCCTGGGAGTAGTCTATGAGAGACACTGACATCCATAAGTCTCCTGGGAAAATCGAGGGGGTCGGCATGCATGTAGCTGAGCCGCATCAGAGTGGTCAAGGAGCCGCATGCGGCTCCGGAGCCGCGGGTTGCCGACCCCTGGGTTAGGTGAACGGTCTTTTGGGCTGAGTGATTGTGTGTGTTGATCAGGTGTTTGAATTGTATTGGCGTGTTCTATGGAGCTAGGAGCTAGCATAGGAGCTAGGAGCTAGCATAACAAACACGCAGGTGTTTTTATGCAGGATTAATTTGTGGCATATTAAATATAAGCCTGGTTGTGTTGTGGCTAATAGAGTATATTTATGTCTTGTGTTTATTTACTGTTGTAGTCATTCCCAGCTGAATATCAGGTACCGTGAGTATGCAGCCTTGGCTGCTAAACATTTGATAGCTTGACCGTATGTGCGCGTCACGTACGTAACTTTTTTAAAATATATAAGCTTTATGAACCTTGGGTTAGGTGAACGGTCTTTTGGGCTGAGTGATTGTGTGTGTTGATCAGGTGTTTGAATTGTATTGGCGTGTTCTATGGAGCTAGGAGCTAGCAGAGGAGCTAGGAGCTAGCGTAACAAACACGCAGGTGTTTTTATGCAGGATTAATTTGTGGCATATTAAATATATGCCTGGTTGTGTTGTGGCTAATAGAGTATATATATGTCTTGTGTTTATTTACTGTTGTAGTCATTCCCAGCTGAATATCAGGTCACCCCCGGCTCTCACAGCATCTTCCCTATCTGAATAGCTTCAACTCCCCACTAGTCCTTCACTTGCACTTTACTCATCCACAAATCTTTCATCCTCGCTCAAATTAATGGGGAAATTGTCGCTTTCTCGGTCCGAATCTCTCTCACTTCATGCGGCCATCATTGTAAACAATAGGGAACTTTGCGTATATGTTCAACTGACTACGTCACGCTACTTCCGGTAGGGGCAAGCCTTTTTTTTTGATCAGATACCAAAAGTTGCAATCTTTATCGTCGTTGTTCTATACTAAATCCTTTCAGCAAAAATATGGCAATATCGCGAAATGATCAAGTATGACACATAGAATAGATCTGCTATCCCCGTTTAAATAAAAAAAATTCATTTCAGTAGGCCTTTAAGTACCTGCAGCATCATACACTTGTGTGTTTAAATGTGTTTTCAAAAATAAAGCTCTCTTGAGGAAAGTGTACCCCGGGGAAAATGTATTCATAATTTATAATATTTATATTCAAGTTCATAGATTTGATATTTATATTCTAGTTGAAAACAGCCCTGTGAGGAATTTATAGTAAAGTTCATAAAAAGTTAATAGAATTAAAATTGATGGAGAATGTCAGACTATTTCATTCAGAAAGACTGTAGGTTAGCTAGCTCATTTAAAATATCCTAAACTTTTTTTTGACCCTGCCTCTTAAAAGAATCGGAATCGAGAATCGTCAGGAATCGGAATCGGAATCAGAATCGTTCGAATTCCAACGATACCCAACCCTAATCATATTGCAGTCTACACCTATCACTTATGTTTGACGGCCATCTGCTGGTCACACTTATCATTACACCATGTACCAGGCTCCTTCAACTTCCTTCCCGCACTGTGCGATTCAAGAACTCCTTCATTCCGTACTCCATCCAGCTGTATAATCACTCGCCATACAGCAATAGATGACATCTGCCTATTATCTGACACCTGACATGTTAGCTACTTCTCTTTGTTTATAATGTCTATCTTCTATTTCCTGCTGGACCTACTCTCTATTTGATGCTGCTGCTGTTATATATACTGTATATACTGTAATATTGTACATGGTCATTGGTATATATTGTATATATGTTATAGACATAATATAATATATCTGTATATAAATTATTCTGTACACATATTATGTATATATTCGTATATATGTTAGATTTTTTTATAGCTATATTAGTCTATTTATACCTGCATTGTCCTTTCCATCCTTACACTTTCCATCATTGTAACTGAGCTACTGTGTTGAACAATTTCCCTTGTGGATCATTAAAGTTTGTCTAAGTCTAAGTCTAAGTCTACCAAATAAAATTGCTTCGAGGTCGGTAAGCAAAACCAGAATTATTCCGTAAATTAGACCAGTGTTTTTCTACAGTCTGGTGTGCCGTGGGAGATTCATCTAATTTCACCTATTTGGCTTAAAAATATTTTTTGCAAACTAGTAATTATAGTCTGCAAATGATGTGTTGTTGTTGAGTGTCGGTGCTGTCTGGAGCTTGGCAGAGTAACCATGTAATACTCTTCCATATCAGTAGGTGGCAGCCGGTAGCTAATTGCTTTGTAGATGTCGGAAACAGCGGGAGGCAGAGTGCAGGTAAAAAAGTATCTAATCCTTAAACCAAAAATAAACAAAAGGTGAGTGCCCCTAAGAAAAGGCATTAAAGCTTAGGGAAGGCTATGCAGAACGAAACTGAAACTGAACTGCCTACAAAGTAAATAAAAACAGAATGCTGGACGACAGCAAAGACTTACTGTGGAGCAAAGACGGCGTCCGAACATGACATGACAATCAACAATGTCCCCACAAAGAAGGATAAAAACAACTGAAATATTCTTGATTGCTAAAACAAAGTAGATGCGGGAAATATCGCTCAAAGGAAGACATGAAACTGCTACAGGAAAATACCACAAAAAGAGGAAAAGCCACCACAATAGGAGAGCAGGACAAAAACTAAAACACTACACAGGAAAACAGCAAAAAACTCCAAATAAGTCAGGGGGTGATGTGACAGGTGGTGACAGTACACCTACTTTGAGACAAGAGCTATATTGATGCATGCTTGGTTATGGTTTAAAGTCATATCCAACAATTGCGACAATTACTTTTTACTGTCAACTGAGTTTCGTTTTCTTTAAGGATTTCTGCTGGTGGTGTACCTCCGCATTTTTTCAACGGGAAAAATGTGCCTTGGCTCAAAAAAAGTTGAAAAACACTGCATTAGACGCACCGAGTTACAAGGCGCACTGTTGAGATTGGAAGAAAAAAAAAGGATTTGAAGTGCGCCTTATAGTCCAGAAAATACAGTAGTTTATTTGCCACAATGAAGGTGAGGATTATGAACTCAAGCCAGCGACATACACGTACCAAAAATACATGAATTATAATTTTCATGAAAATCGGCCGATACTGATGAATGTAGGGGTGGTGGAAATTTAATCCACATCCAAACTGACTCCACAAACATAAGTAAAAACTAGTTTTAAGTAGGGATGTCCGATAATATCAGACTGCCGATATTATCGGCCGAGAAATGCTTTAAAATGTAATATCGGAAATTATCGGTATCGGTTTCAAAAAGTAAAATGTATGACTTTTTAAAACGCCGCTGTACGGAGTGTTACACGGACGTAGGGAGAAGTACGGAGCGCCAATAAACCTTAAAGGCACTGCCTTTGCGTGCCGGCCCAATCACATAATATCTACGGCTTTTCACACATGGTCAACAGCCATACAGGTCACACTGAGGGTGGCCGTATAAACGACTTTAACACCGTTACAAATATGCGCCACACTGTGAACCCACACCAAACAAGAATGACACACACATTTCGGGAGAACATCCGCACCGTAACACAACATAAACACAACAGAACAAATACCCAGAACCCCTTGCAGCACTAACTCTTCCGGGACGCTACAATATACACACCCTGTTATCCCCTACCCCCCTCTCCACCCTCCCTCCCCTCAACCCCGCCCACCTCAACCTCCTCATGCTCTCTCAGGGAGAACATGTCCCAAATTCCAAGCTGCTGTTTTGAGGCAAGTTAAAAAAAAAATAATGCACTTTGTGACTTCAATAATAAATATGGCAGTGCCATGTTGGCATTTTTTTCCATAATTTCAGTCGATTTATTTTGGAAAACCTTGTTACATTGTTTAATGCATCCAGCGGGGCATCACAACAAAATTAGGCATAATAATGTGTTAATTCCACGACTGTATATATCGGTATCGGTTGATATCGGAATCGGTAATTAAGAGTTGAACAATATCGGAATATCGGATATCGGCAAAAAAGCCATTATCGGACATAATCCTGCTGTCTGTGTGTTTCCGTGTTACAAGTGTCCCCCTTTTTTTCCTTTAAAATCGCTCTTTACAAGACTAAATGTTTGCGTTACTTTCCATCACTCCCACCTGCAATTTGCATCCAGATTCACAGCGCTTGTTCACGCCAGAGTTGCTCATCACGCCGCCAATGAAACGGCGCGACTTGACCTTTTACGGCGGCGCTCGTCGCTCGTCAGTGTGACAGAGTATCGCTGGGGGGAGAAAAAAAAACTTTTTTTTTTCTGGCAAATGACAGCGGATTATAATCAGGATGCAAACCCGCATCGCTTAAATTAATCAGAGGCGCCGCACTTTGGAGGGAACGCCTCGTCAGACAGTGGACCACCTGGACACGTCCTTTTCATGCTAATCAGCCTGCAGTCTGATTGTTCCTTTAATTAAGTCGAATCACCGCAGCGCTTTTTCCCCCGACATTTGGCCGACGTGCCACAATTGTGTAATCGAAGTGTGTTTGCCTTGATGCTGGAATTTGGAACGTTAAAAAGTAAATGCATTAAAATGTAATATCGGAAATGATCGGTATCTGTTTTTTTATTATCTGTATCGGTTTTGTTTTTTTAAAAAAAAATTTATTAAATCAACATAAAAAACACAAGATACACTTACAATTAGTGCACCAACCCAAAAAACCTCCCTCCCCCCATTTCTTTCTGTTATCAATATTCTGGTTCCTACATTATATATCAATATATATCAATACAGTCTGCAAGGGATACAGTCCGTAAGCACACATGATTGTGCGTGCTGCTGGTCCACTAATAGTACTAACCTTTAACAGTTAATTTTACTCGTTTTCATTAATTACTAGTTTCTATGTAACTGTTTTTATATTGTTTTACTTTCTTTTTTATTCAAGAAAATGTTTTTAATTTAGTTATCTTATTTATTTATTCTTTTTAAAAAGTACCTTATCTTCACCATACCTGGTTGTCCAAATTAGGCATAATAATGTGTTAATTCCACGACTGCATATAACGGTTGATATCGGTATCGGTTGATATCGGTATCGGTAATTAAAGAGTTGGACAATATCGGAATATCGGCAAAAAGCCATTATCGGACATCCCTAGTTGTTTCTTTCTGTTATTAATATTCTGGTTCCTACATTATATATCAATATATATCAATACAGTCTGCAAGGGATACAGTCCGTAAGCACACATGATTGTGCGTGCTGCTGGTCCACTAATAGTACTAACCTTTAACAGTTAATTTTACTCGTTTTCATTAATTACTAGTTTCTATGTAACTGTTTTTATATTGTTTTACTTTCTTTTTTATTCAAGAAAATGTTTTTAATTTAGTTATCTTATTTTATTATTATTTTTTAAAAGTACCTTATCTTCACCATACATGGTTGTCCAAATTAGGCATAATAATGTGTTAATTCCACGACTGCATATAACGGTTGATATCGGTATCGGTTGATATCGGTATCGGTAATTAAAGAGTTGGACAATATCGGAATATCGGATATCGGCAAAAAGCCATTATCGGACATCCATATTAAAAAGGGCTTTTCGGAAGCCCTTAGAGCAGGGGTGTCAAACTCATTTTAGATGGGGGGCCACATGGAGAAAAATCTACTCCCAAATGGGCCGAACTGGTAAAATCACGGCACGATAACTTAAAAATAAAGACAACTTCAGATTATCTTGGTTTAAAAATAGAACAAGCACATTCTGAAATTATACAAATCATGATGTTGTTGTTTTTTTACACTTACATGTTGCGGTTAATAGTATTCTATCTTTATTTGTCGTTATTTATATTTTCTGAATAAATAATGTAGTAATGTTCATCAGTCAGCTCATTGGTGTTAATTTTCAATCTACCAAGATAAACATATTATATCAAAATCAAATTACAGTATGTTATTTATGTAGTTTGATCATTTTCCTTGACTCAAAATCAAATTACAGTATGTTATTTATGTAGTTTGATCATTTTCCTTGACTCAAAATCAAATTACGGTATGTTACTTATGTAGTTTGATCATTTTCCTTGACTCAAAATCAAATTACAGTATGTTATTTACATAGTTTGATCATGTTCCTTGACTCAAAATGAAATTACAGTATGTTATTTACGTAGTTTGATAATTTTCCTTGACTCAAAATCAAATTACAGTATGTTATTTACGTTGTTTGATCATGTTCCCTGACTCAATATCAATTACAGTATGTTTTTTATGTAGTTTGATCATTTTCCTTGACTGAAAATCTAATTACAGTATGTTATTTATGTAGTTTGATCATTTTCCTCGACTCAAAATCAAATTACAGTATGTTATTTATGTAGTTTGATCATTTTCCTTGCCTCAAAATCAAATTACAGTATGTTATTTATGTAGTTTGATCATTTTCTTCGACTCAAAATCAAATTACAGGATGTTATTTATGTAGTTTGATCATTTTCCTTGACTGAAAATCTAATTACAGTATGTTATTTATGTAGTTTGATCATTTTCCTCGACTCAAAATCAAATTACAGTATGTTATTTATGTAGTTTGATCATTTTCCTTGACTCAAAATCAAATTACAGTATGTTATTTATGTAGTTTGATCATTTTCCTTGCCTCAAAATCAAATTACAGTATGTTATTTATGTAGTTTGATCATTTTCCTCGACTCAAAATCAAATTACAGGATGTTATTTATGTAGTTTGATCATTTTCCTTGACTGATGTACTAACATAATGTGGTTTATTTTGTACATATGTAGCATCATCTACAAAGATACAAAGAATTGCTATTTCGACATCCAGTGGACACATTTAGAACAGCTTTTCATTAAAAAAAATGTCAGATATATTTTTATACTTAACAAACTCGCGGGCCGGATAGAACCTGTTCACGGGCCTGACCCGGCCCTCGGGCCGTACGCTTGACACCCCTGCCTTAGAGGGAAAACACCATTTTGATTGTCTGTAGCTCTAAAGCTAATGCAGGGTTTCTGCACATATCAGCTAATTCAATGTTTTTTAATGCAACCTATAAGAAACTTAATGCCCATGTCTGACTGCAGATCCTTATTATATGCAGTCAAAATCATAGAAATTGTATGTATGGACACAATTGTAAGCATGTGACAGTTGAAAGGTTTAAATTAACTCTGGCCAATGTCAGGGCTCGAATTTAACCACGGTAACCACTAGAGATGTCCGATAATGGCTTTTTTGCCGATATCCGATATTCCGATATTGTCCAACTCTTAATTACCGATTCCGATATCGACCGATACGATATATACAGTCGTGGAATTACCAACATGGCACTGCCATATTTATTATTGAAGTCCCAAAGTGCATTATTTTTTTTAACATGCCTCAAAACTGGGGGCTCTGGGTATTTGTTCTGTTGTGTTTATGTTGTGTTACGGTGCGGATGTTCTCTCGAAATGTCAGTGTTTCCCACACATTCATTTATTTGTGGCGGCCCGCCACAAAAGAATTACGTCCGCTACAAATAAAAACAAAAAATAAAAAAAAAAAATTTTGTTTTTTTTTGTCCTGTCCAGCTTCTCAGGCAAATCATATAGTTGATGTAGATGCCAATATCGGCTGTTCAGATTTACTTTACAAAAGAGAAGTGTAGGATACTTCTCTTGTTGCCTTATTTGTATTTGACCACTACTGTTTTCTGTTTATTTGTTACTGACTGTGGCAGGACACCTCTGTTTCTGTTTCACTTTATGTTGCTGGTAAATAATATGGTTGTGGTAGTAGGCTAAAGTTAAATTATTTAGTATGCACTAATTAAAATGGATGGATGGACGTTTAAAACAAAACTGTTATTATTAATTAGTAAGTATACATTTTTTAGCCTTTTTAGAGAAAATCATATCATTGTAGTAAATTATGCAAATTACTCGACGATGTCATGGTGACCACGCCCATAGCCACGCCCCCACCGCCACAGGTATCTTGGCAGTTTATGGGAAACACTGAATGTGTTTGTCATTCTTGTTTAGTGTGGGTTCACAGTGTGGCGCATATTTGTAAGTGTTAAAGTTGTTTATACGGCCAACCTCAGTGTGACCTGTATGGCTGTTGACCAAGTATGCCTTGCATTCACTTGTGTGTGTGAAAAGCCGTAGATATTATGTGACTGGGCCGGCACGCAAAGGCAGTGCCTTTAAGGTTTATTGGCGCTCTGTACTTCTCCCTACGTCCGTGTACACAGCGGCGTTTTAAAAAGTCATACATTTGACTTTTTGAAACCATTACCGATAATTTCCGATATTACATTTTAAAGCATTTTTCGGCCGATAATATCGGACTGCCGATATTATCGGACATCTCTAGTAACCACGGCAACTGCCGTGACTGCCCTCCTCATTTGCCGTCATGCCCTAAAAAATGGACCAACATCATGCGGTGACCGCCCATGACTTTTTACTTGTTAATGGACTAGGGATGTAACAATAAACGGTTTAATGATCATTTGTGATCAAATTCCAGACGATTAGTGATACCGTCTAATTTTTTATTTACCGAAAACCCCGTCATTTATTAATGCATTTCAGGCAACACGAAGTCAGGCGCATGCGCACTGGCGGCGTCAATCATGGCGGCCCAACGACATGGACTATGCTCTGGAGATTTCCCCTCGGAAATTTAACATAAACCTAAAACCTTGGTGCCCTAAAATATGAGCCCTCCTTTAAGGCAACACTTGCCTTGACCTTAAAAAGTAAAAATTCGAGGCCTGCAATGTAATCATAATATATAATAATATAAGGCAAATAAGCCTTTCAAATGCAACAAACATATGTGTCATTACTGTGGTGATTTAACACTTGTAATTAGGAGGTCAATAACATAATTGTCCTAAATAGGTCGAAATAAAATGGACTCAATATTTGTTGCCAAAAATTGCTGTTTTAATAAAACATTGAACATCTTTAAGTGCAGTTTTTTCCCAATTGGTAAAAACTGAGTCGGGTGGTTTGTTTTGATGTCTTTTTTTTGTTTCCTATTGCAAATGTCTGACATTTTTAAAATGCCTCTGGACATCGTATTGGATGCTTTTAATTTAGCTAAATCCATTGAATTACTTTTTAATGACCCGCGGAAACCCTGTAATGAGCTGTGTTTGTCTCTGACAGAGTGTGTGTCCCTGAGAAACGCTGTTGTGTGCATCAACTACTTTTTACATATACAAACGTTAACTGTGCACTCGTCCAACGTAATCACACGCACAGTGTTTGGAAAATTGCTTTTAAATAGTCATTCATTTTAGTTACTCGTTACTTTGCCAAAAAAAGTCACAGAATTACACTTTAAAGGCCTACTGAAATGAATTTTTTTTATTTAAACGGGGATAGCAGATCTATTCTATGTGTCATACTTGATCATTTCGCGATATTGCCATATTTTTGCTGAAAGGATTTAGTATAGAACAACGACGATAAAGATTGCAACTTTTGGTATCTGATAAAAAAAAGGCTTGCCCCTACCGGAAGTAGCGTGACGTAGTCAGTTGAACATATACGCAAAGTTCCCTATTGTTTACAATGATGGCCGCATGAAGTGAGAGAGATTCGGACCGAGAAAGCGACAATTTCCCCATTAATTTGAGCGAGGATGAAAGATTTGTGGATGAGTAAAGTGCAAGTGAAGGACTAGTGGGGAGTTGAAGCTATTCAGATAGGGAAGATGCTGTGAGAGCCGGGGGTGACCTGATATTCAGCTGGGAATGACTACAACAGTAAATAAACACAAGACATATATATACTCTATTAGCCACAACACAACCAGGCTTATATTTAATATGCCACAAATTAATCCTGCATAAAAACACCTACGTGTTTGTTATGCTAGCTCCTAGCTCCTCTGCTAGCTCCTAGCTCCATAGAACACGCCAATACAATTCAAACACCTGATCAACACACACAATCACTCAGCCCAAAAGACCGTTCACCTAACCCAAGGTTCATAAAGCTTATATATTTTTAAAAAGTTACGTACATACGCAAAAAAAAGTTGCGCACATACGGTCAAGCGATCAAATGTTTAGAAGCCAAAGCTGCATACTCACAGTAGCACGTCTGCGTCTTTGTCATCCAAATCAAAGTAATCCTGGTAAGAGTCTGTGTTGTCCCAGTTCTCTACAGGCGTCTGTGTATCGAAGTCAAAAGTCCTCCTGGTTAGAGTCTCTGTTATCCGAGTTCTTCCATCTTGACTGCATCTTTCGGGAATGTAAACAAAGAAGCGCCGGCTGTGTACTGTTGTTGCTGACTACGTTCGAAAAATACGTCCATTTCGCACCGACAACTTTCTTCTTTGCTTGCTCAGCTTCCTTCTCCATAATGCAATGAACATGATTGAAACAGATTCACGAACACAGATGTC
>NC_084748.1:13083822-13098822 GCF_033978785.1 Entelurus aequoreus
GCCCTTTAAGATATGACAGCATGTGAGGTGAGTGAAGTCAGTGAGTGGGTGGGCGAGAGAGGTGAGGGAGCAATAACAGTGAGTGCCTGCACTGCAAAAAGTGGAATCTAAGTAAGATGAAATATCTCAAATAAGGGTGATATTTGCTTATTTTCTGTCTGATAAGATCATTCTTCTCACTAAGCAGATTTTGTGTTAGAGTGTTTTACTTGTTTTAAGGGTTTTGGTCCTAAATGATCTCAGTAAGATATTACAGCTTGTTGCTGAGATTTGATGACCTATGTTGAGTAAAACATGCTTGAAACTAGAATATCAACTGTTGCAAAGCTGTGTCATCAACACTCACAAGTATAAAAGTACTTTTTTAAAGTAATAATTTCTTATTTCAAGCATGAAAAAAAATCATGACTTTGACACAATTGTGTCTCATAATTAAAACAGATGACAGCCAAATGGACTTTGCTGTTTTATTATCAATGAAACAACAGAAAACACGTACTCCTATAGTAGTACAGTTGGCACAGTACAGTAAACTGACAGTTAATATTTAAACATTTAACATGTGACATTTCTAACAATTATTAACAGAAATAGTTCATGCACATTCAGATAAATTCTTCAAAAATCACAATTTTGGCCGGGGGCCGGGCTGTATATATGCACACTAATTGGCTGAAAGAGCACACACTTGGCGTGATGATGTCATGTTGTCTATGGAAAAATGCATTTTTAGACCATAGGATTTGCCTGAGCGGCTAGGAGACCCAGAGAGTAACAAGCGCTTGCCTTGTTGAATTGCCATTAAGAACAATAAATTAGTTTTTAGTAAAAGTTTGCTGGTTTCAAAAAATGTAATGCCGAGCGCATATCATTATGTCAAGATAATGGCACTAGCATTTACTTAATTTAAGAATATTTTTCAACATATTGAGCAAAAAGGTCTCTTTTTTTTCTACCAAGAAAAGTGCACTTGTTATTAGTGAGAATATACTTATTTCAAGGTATTTTGGGGTTTATTGAAGTTAGCTAATTTTACTTGTTTTGGAAAGTCTTGACAAGCCAAATTTTCTTGTTCTATTGGCAGATAATTTTGCTTAGTTCAAGTAAAATACCACTAATTTTTGTATTTTTTTTTCTTGTTTTTGAACACTGACTTTTTGCAGTGTGCAGGTGCTAGTAGCTTGGTGGATGGCTGCGTGCAAGACACCAATAAAGTCACAAAGTTGCAACAAACCGCCGGCCTCGTCATTCACCCTCGAGTCCGGAGCTGTAAAGACCCACTGCCGGGTAAAGTGAAGGGTGTTACCCCCGAAGTACATCGGCCCTGGAGGAACGTCTCTCTCCCCTGCGCTCCTCGACTACGGTCTGGGAGCCGGAAGCAGGAAAGGTGTAACAACTCTATTAGTGCCTTAGTGTTTACCATGATGTCTTTATTTTGACAGCCCCTCGCGGTAAACTTGTCTGAGTGCAAACTGAGGCAGTATTTGTCATTTCATTTCATTTGTATTTATCTCCTCCGTTGATGTGCATCTTTGATAGACAATTATACCACAATTATTCAGTTATACAGTGACACACCAATGCCTGAGAAGGAGCAGGATGAAGAAAAATCTTATATTTTCCTGCCCCCTTCAACCTTATACGTAGTCTTACTTAATGATGTATAAACCAACAATTACATCCAAATTTGACAAAAACAAACAAAAAAAACACACAAGTGCAAAACTTCATGAAGTACAAACCGAACAAAAAAACAAAAGTAGTAATATACACCTCACGGGATGATACAAAACTAATACAAAACCAGGCAAAAAATAAGTAAAATAATAAATATAAAGCAAAATGTAAACACTTATGGCTGTCCATATGATTTTATTGTTCTGTCTTTATATATTTTTTTCAATTGGAATATATTTTTACAATCTTTTATCTCATTGTAAAGAGAATTCCATAGTTGAACCCCCACCACTGATATACACATTTGTTTTAAAGTTGTCCTTGAATACTGATGTTGGACATGACCTTTTCTTCTATGCTCTTCATTCTCACAAGTGATGACAAACATTTTTTTGTAAATTTGCTGGTAATGTTTAACTTTTAGCCTTAAACATGACACATAATGTCTGTAACTTTACTAGCTCCTGTAATTTCAATAAACCCGAATTAATGAATAATATGTTAGTGTGTTCTAAGTATTCTACTTTATGAATAATCCTTATAGCTCTTTTCTGTAGTTGATACAATGCCTTTATGTTACTCTTATATGTGTTCCCCCACACTTCCACACAGTAGCTGATACAATATACGCATTGCCCTATAATCTAACACATATTTTACCTTATTTAATATAAAAATACTCCTAGACATCTTTTTCCGTACATGTGCAATATGAGATTTCCATGTCAGACCGTCATCCAGTATCACTCCTAAAAATCTAAGTTCAGAAACCCTTTCAATATCAATTCCATTTATTGACAGTTTGATCGTTTCCTCCCTTTTCCTCTTACAAAAAATCATGAACTTTGTTTTTTCTACATTTAATGATAATTTATTGACATCAAACCATCTCTTAAGTTTAATCATTTCCTGTTCAATAATGTTTGATAATGCTTTTAAGTCATGTCCCGAACTATAAAAGTTGGTGTCGTCCGCAAATAATACACATTTCAATAACTTTGATACCTCACATATATCATTAATATATAAAATAAACAATTTTGGTCCCAAAACCGAACCTTGTGGAATTCCACATTCAATCCTCATTTGTTCAGATGTATTACCCTCTTGTCTATTATCTAAATAACTTCTTAGCCAGTCTAAAACTACTCCTCTCACACCAAATGAATACAACTTGGACAATAATATAGAATGATAAAACTTTGATAAAACTTTCGACGAATCAAAATTTATGACCAATAAAAACGCAATGAACGGGGACGGAAATTTGACCCGGCAAATATAAACAAGAGAAAACACTGGCAGAAAGCGATAATCAATACAATAAAAAAAACAAGCAAACCGGGCGGTAGGTAAAAAAAAAAAAATCTGCGTCCGGGTGACACGCGAGCTTCTGGAATTGCGCGTCCTTTCTGATTTCCATGCGTAAAAAGACACACCGAGTGCGGTAACAGCAACACTGCTTGACAGTATAACAAAATAAGTCACACTTATATTCTGTAACATTCACACTTATAGAAAAAGTGCAGAGGTAGAAATATTCCAAATAACCTCTTGTATACAATGTAAACATATATACAAACCCCGTTTCCATATGAGTTGGGAAATTGTGTTAGATGTAAATATAAACGGAATACAATGATTTGCAAATCCTTTTCAACCCATATTCAGTTGAATATGCTACAAAGACAACATATTTGATGTTCAAACTGATAAACATTTTTTTTGTTGCAAATAATCATTAACTTTAGAATTTGATGCCAGCGACACGTGACAAAGAAGTTGGGAAAGGTGGCAAAAAAGAGTGATAAAGTTGAGGAATGCTCATCAAACACTTATTTGGAACATCCCACAGGTGAACAGGCAAATTGGGAACAGGTGGGTGCCATGATTGGGTATAAAAGTAGATTCCATGAAATGCTCAGTCATTCACAAACAAGGATGGGGCGAGGGTCACCACTTTGTCAACAAACGCGTGAGCCAATTGTTGAACAGTTTAAGAACAACCTTTCTCAACCAGCTATTGCAAGGAATTTAGGGATTTCACCATCTACGGTCTGTAATATCATCAAAGGGTTCAGAGAATCTGGAGAAATCACTGCACGTAAGCAGCTAAGCCCGTGACCTTCGATCCCTCAGGCTGTACTGCATCAACAAGCGACATCAGTGTGTAAAGGATATCACCACATGGGCTCAGGAACACTTCAGAAACCCACTGTCAGTAACTACAGTTGGTCGCTACATCTGTAAGTGCAAGTTAAAACTCTCCTATGCAAGGCGAAAACCGTTTATCAACAACACCCAGAAACGCCGTCGGCTTCGCTGGGCCTGAGCTCATCTAAGATGGACTGAAACAAAGTGGAAAAGTGTTCTGTGGTCTGACGAGTCCACATTTCAAATTGTTTTTGGAAACTGTGGACGTCGTGTCCTCCGGACCAAAGAGGAAAAGAACCATCCGGATTGTTATAGGCGCAAAGTTGAAAAGCCAGCATCTGTGATGGTATGGGGGTGTATTAGTGCCCAAGACATGGGTAACTTACACATCTGTGAAGGCACCATAAATGCTGAAAGGTACATACAGGTTTTGGAGCAACATATGTTGCCATCCAAGCAACGTTACCATGGACGCCCCTGCTTATTTCAGCAAGACAATGCCAAGCCACGTGTTACATCAACGTGGCTTCATAGTAAAAGAGTGCGGGTACTAGACTGGCCTGCCTGTAGTCCAGACCTGTCTCCCATTGAAAATGTGTGGTGCATTATGAAGCCTAAAATACCACAACGGAGACTCCCGGACTGTTGAACAACTTAAGCTGTACATCAAGCAAGAATGGGAAAGAATTCCACCTGAGAAGCTTCAAAAATGTGTCTGCTCAGTTCCCAAACGTTTACTGAGTGTTGTTAAAAGGAAAGGCCATGTAACACAGTGGTGAACATGCCCTTTCCCAACTACTTTGGCACGTGTTGCAGCCATGAAATTCTAAGTTAATTATTATTTGCAAAAAAAAAAAAAAGTTTATGAGTTTGAACATCAAATATGTTGTCTTTGTAGTGCATTCAATTGAATATGGCCTGAAAATGATTTGCAAATCATTGTATTCCGTTTATATTTACATCTAACACAATTTCCCAACTCATATGGAAACGGGGTTTTGTATATCAAATGCTACTTTAATATCTCTACTTTTGATGTTAGCATTTAAGTTAGCTAGCGGTAGCTTGCTTCTCTAGTAAATGAGCAGGATCACCGGTCCGTGAGTTTTTCAGCGTTGTCATCGATGGTGGTTTTATGAGAATAATCATTTAAAACGGTAATCCCAACCGTGGGACGTTCTACCGGGGTTTATCATTATACCCGTTATTGCAGGGGTGGGCAATTAATTTTTACCGGGGGCCGCATGAGCTACCCGAGCACTGCTGGAGGGCCACATCGACAATATTTCAATTAAATTTTGCTCAATATTATTTTTGATATATACCGTAAGATAAATAATAATAATAATAATAATAATAATAGTAATACTTCAACATAGTGTATGTAACAGCATTCCATGACTAATATATATAAATTAACATTAATAATAAATGACAGTAAAATAAGCACACGTATGACTGAGGAGTCATAGTGTAACTTTGTGTGGTGTTTGAGTTGTCCGACTTTTTGTGTGGCCTTAAACGCACCAGTGGTTTAGTGCTATGCGTGTTGGTGACAGATGACAAGTTGGTTTTGGCCTGGTTTGTACGGCAGAAAATGACTAGTTTTTCCAGATAGAAGTGTTTTACTCATGTTTTTGGTGTGGTTATGTCTGAATATAAACAGTTTTGTTCAATAAAGTGATCGATATAATTCCTGTCCTCGAAGCATCTCGATAGACGTTACAATAATTGAACGGTGTTCAATTGAACGGTGTTGACGAACACCATTAGGGCCGCTTGTTGTCACTGTCACTCAAAGTTGCATTGCAAAATTCCATAGAATAAATATGTTTATTTTGTTTATAATTCAGATGGGATTTGATTTGGTGCGCGGCATATACTTGCTGCGTGCAGCGGACGCTTGAGCAGTGCGCAATTGCGCAGGCACGCACCTTAGAGGGAACGTTGCTTTGCAGTTCATGTCTTGTTGAAAACACGGCATTCCTCATCAACTTTTCTCTTTTTGGCGTCTCGGGTGTAAACCGTGCATCACTTGTCGCTGCATGTGCACCTTCACTCGCAGGTTACACACGGACACACGCCCATAAATAATACTTTTCAAATAAAAGCAGCACAGTTGTATTGCGCGCAGGACACAGATGTTTTTTCAACTTTGTTTTGTAATTGCAGTTGTTCACATTCACTCACTATCACGCATACGTCCACACGGAAGTAATACAAATAACGATTTTCAAAACAAAAGCAGCACCGTTGTATTGCACACTCGACATAGATACTTTTTCAAATTTATTTTGTAATTTATAATTGGCCTCACGCGGGCCGGACAGGGACGCACAAAGGGCCAGAATGCCCAGGTCTGCGTTATTGTAAGGCTCAAAATGTGTTGTAGTGTATTTTATATCGTTTATTCATTCCACTGATGATAAACAAATTGCCGCCAGACACGCTTCTGAATTTGCTCCAATTTATTAAAAAAAAAAGTGCAACGTCAGCGAGAAGCAATCTCAGCAATACAATCGGGTTATTCTTCTTCTTTACAAAGCGAGTTATTCTGCTTTCGCTGTCATGAGCTGACAGCAGAAGTGCCTTTTATTTCGGGACGCTCCTGTGACTCAACAAGCCTCACCTGAGCCGCGTAAGGAGCACAAGTAGCCGGCGGCGTGCGCGACGGCTGCAGCGGCCGGGCTGTTTGCAGCCGGAGATGTGAATGTCAAGCACGTGGGCGGCCGCTAACGCCTCCAAAAATCATCTATTTGTGTCTCGCACCAGAAGCTCCCTTCTCTCCTTCTCCCTTTATTGCTTTTCATTACCAGAGCGACTTAAACCGTTTTTCTTCTTCTGTTTCCCGCAAATTCTCTTTCGGAAATGTTGCCCGCGTCAGCAGTCTTGAAGGAAAAGGACAATCTCATCGTGGGGGGGATCGGGGCGTGCAATAAAAAGTCCGGATTCGGGGACAGATGGCGCGCTCCGAGTCGTTTTCATCTGCGCTGACAAATCCACACGTCGGAGACGATTGCGTCCGGGAACTTTGAATGAGTCTCGTCTTTTCAGCGCGTCTCTTGTTGATCTTCCCGCTTGCTACTTTGGCACCTTCGTCGTAACTGTCTGTATTAAAGGCCTAATGAAATGACATTTTTTTTATTTAAACGGGGATAGCAGATCCATTCTATGTGTCATACTTGATCATTTCGTGATATTGCCATATTTTTGCTGAAAGGATTTAGTAGAGAACATCGACGATAAAGTTCGCAACTTTTAGTCGCTGATAAAAAAAGCCTTGCCTGTACTGGGAAGTAGCGTGACGTCGCAGGTTGAAAGGCTCCTCACATTTCCCCATTGTTTACACCAGCAGCGAGAGCGATTCGGACCGAGAAAGCGACGATTACCCCATTAATTTGAGCGAGGATGAAAGATTTGTGGATGAGGAACGTGAGAGTGAAGGACTAGAGTGCAGTGCAGGACGTATCTTTTTTCGCTCTGACCGTAACTTAGGTAAAAGGGCTCATTGGATTCCACACTTTCTCCTTTTTCTATTGTGGATCACGGATTTGTATTTTAAACCACCTCGGATACTATATCCTCTTGAAAATGAGAGTCGAGAACGCGACATGGACATTCACAGTGACTTTTATCTCCACGACAATACATCGGCGAAGCACTTTAGCTACAGAGCTAACGTGATAGCATCGGGCTTAACTGCAGATAGAAACAAAAGAAATTAAAGCTGCAAGCAGCATTGGACGGGTCCGCTTTTTGGCAGGTGCTAGTCCTAGGTGTCCCAATACTTTTGTCCAGTGGTAGTCCTGAGTGAGACCTACATAGAGGTTTTTGTTTCGTGTCTCTACGATATTCGTACTGGGAGTTAGAGGAAGTTGTGTCTGAGTTCACATTGTCATTATAGGGTATTGTGTGTATTGAGGACAAAGAAAGGAGTAATTGCATTTTCGTTGTCATTTTTGGCACCGGTGTAGCATCAGTGCTGCGGGTCTTTGAAGGCTCGTAAAATCAAAACGGTAGCACTAATCACAACTATTTCGTCAACTTTTAATCAGAAGGGTTCAATCTCTCTCCTGTAGCAGTTTGAAGCCGAAACGACAAACGCGCTCAGAGGAGAGATAATGTTTGATGTTTGGTTGTAACAAGAATTTTGTATTGAAGGAGGAATAGCAAACTTCCTGTTGATTTTTGCTGAAGGATGTCAATCTATGAAATGTAGGTCTAGGCAAGACCTACATAGAGGTATTTGTTTCATGTCTCTAAGACGTTCCTACCGGAAGTTACAAGCAGTTTTGTCTGAGTTTTCCTCTGAGGAGCAGTTTTTTCTGTTTTTTTCAAAAATTATGTAGAGCACAATTTTGAGTTTGGGGTTCGGTTGTTTTTTTAGATTGCAATTTTCACCAGTCCGGATGTGTGTGACAAGTTTGGTGAGTTTTGAAGTATTTTAAGGGGGTCAAATTAGAGGTCAAAGACATAAAATGGAGTGTTTTTAGTACATTTTTGTCTAAAATGGGAAATTGCCAACTTCCTGTTGGTTTTTGCCCGAAGAAGTGACATTATGAATTGTAGGTCTAAGTGAGACCTACATAGAGGTTTTTGTTTCATGTCTCTACGACATTCCTAGTGGGAGTTAGAGGCAATTTACTTCCTAGGGGGGCGCTAGAGAGCAGTTGGGATTTTTGGGGTTTGGTTTTTTTACTAAAGTGGCTGGGGCACGTTTTTGTATGTGTGTAAAAAATTTGGTGAGTTTTGAAGCATGTTAAGGGGGGCAAAGTAGTGCGCAACAGTGCGGAAAAATAATAAAGAATAATAAAACCTTACAAAAACAATAGGTTCCTTTGTAACCAGTACAAAGGACTCCCTGAGGGAGTCCTTTGTACAGGGTACAGGGCGGACCCTAATAAACCCCTGACTGGAAGGATAGACAGAAAATCAACAATACTATTAAACCATGGACATGTAACTACACGGTTAATGCTTTCCAGCTTGGTGAAGCTTAAAAATGCTGTTGCTAACGACGCCATTGAAGCTAACTTAGCTACGGGACCTCACAGAGCTATGCTACAAACATTAGCTATCCACCTACACCAGCCAGCCCTCATCTGCTCATCAACACCCGTGCTCACCTGCGTTCCAGCGATCGACGGAGTGACGAAGGACTTCACCCGATCATCCGTGCGGTCGGCGGCTAGCGTCGGATAGCGCGTCTGCTATCCAAGTCAAAGTCCTCTTGGTTGTGTTGCTGCAGCCAGCCGCTAATACACCGATCCCACCTACAGCTTTCTTCTTTGCAGTCTTCATTGTTCATTAAACAAATTGCAAAAGATTCACCAACACAGATGTTCAGAATACTGTGGAATTTGCGATGAAAACAGAGCTTTTTTGTATTGGATTCAATGTGTCCGAATACTTCCGTTTCAACGATTGACGTCACGCGCATACGTCATCATACATAGACGTTTTCAACCCGAAGTTTCGCGGGAAATTTAAAATTGCACTTTATAGGTTAACCCGGCCGTATTGGCATGTGTTGCAATGTTAAGATTTCATCATTGATATATAAACTATCAGACTGCGTGGTCGGTAGTAGTGGCTTTCAGTAGGCCTTTAATACACGCTGAGAGAAAGCAAACACTTGGAGATCACCTTACGATTACGGATCAGCACCGAATTCTGTACTTTCATAGGCACCGACTTGAATTCCATCCACCTGGTGTCGATTCACGTGTAATCTAACATTTGAATACCTTTGCTGCATGTGACGTCACGTCTGGTTGCAAGCTCGATGCTAATTTACATTGGATTCGCCATAGACAGGCTACTATTAGCATTGACGATTTTACATGGCAATTTCAAACACCTACGAATTATACAACTGACAATCAAACAGTTGGTGTGTAATTAGCACAATACTTACAGTGTAAACACTTTATAGGGCTCAACAGCTACTAGCTACTTACATAACATTGGTAGCCCATTTAGGATGGGCACTGATATCAGTACTTTTATGACACTGACCGAATCCCACTGGTTCTACTGAACACTGATTCAGGTAAAATCCAACATTTCAAAACGTATGGTTGCACACTCGTCACGTCCGGTCGCAGACTAAACACCATCTCATGTAAACAATAACTAGTGACTTCACTAGTTAAACGGAAGTATTGGTACCCCATTGAATCCAATACAAAAAAGCTCTGTTTTCATCGCAAAATTCCACAGTATTCTGGACATCTGTGTTGGTGAATCTTTTGCAATTTGTTTAATGAACAATGAAGACTGCAAAGAAGAAAGTTGTAGGTGGGATCTGTGTATTAGCGGCTGTCTGCAGCAACACAACCAGGAGGACTTTGACTTGGATAGCAGACGCGCTAGCCGCCGCTAGCCGCCGACCGCACGGATGATCGGGTGAAGTCCTTTGTCCTTCCGTCGATCGCTGGAACGCAGGTGAGCACGGGTGTTGATGAGCAGATGAGGGCTGGCTGGCGTAGGTGGAGCGCTAATGTTTTTATCATAGCTCTGTGAGGTCCCGTTGCTAAGTTAGCTTCAATGGCGTCGTTAGCAACAGCATTGTTAAGCTTCGCCAAGCTGGGATTATTAACCGTGTAGTTACATGTCCATGGTTTAATAGTATTGTTGATCTTCTGTCTATCCTTCCAGTCAGGGATTTATTTATTTTGTTTCTATCTGCATTTAAGCACGATGCTATCCCGTTAGCTCCGTAGCTAAAGAGCTTCGCCGATGTATTGTCGTGGAGATAAAAGTCACTGTGAATGTCCATTTGGCGTTCTCGACTCTCATTTTCAAGAGGATATAGTATCCGAGGTGGTTTAAAATACAAATCCGTGATCCACAATAGAAAAAGGAGAAAGTGTGGAATCCAATGAGCCAGCTTGTACCTAAGTTACGGTCAGAGCGAAAAAATATACGTCCTGCACTGCACTGTAGTCCTTCACTCTCACTTTCCTCATCCACAAATCTTTCATCCTCGCTCAAATTAATTAATCGTCGCTTTCTCTCACTGCATTGTAAACAATGGGAAAATATGAGGAGTCCTTCCTCCGGTGACGTCACGCTACTTCCGGTACAGGCAAGGCTTTTTTTTTTTATCAGCGACCAAAAGTTGCGACCTTTATCGTCCATGTTCTCTACTAAATCCTTTCAGCAAAAATATGGCAATATCGCGAAATGATCAAATATGACACATAGAATGGATCTGCTATCCCCGTTTAAATAAAAAAAATGTCATTTCAGTAGGCCTTTAGAAGCTACACAATGACGACACTTTGGCCAAACCCACTTCCCTCCTCCGCGTAAACACGCTCAAAGATGCCGGGCAAAGGCGGCGTCCCACGGCGGCTGTGGCGGAGCACAGCAGCAAGAACCTGCATGTTTAATTCACAAGCCACCATCTCCACATCCTGGTCTCCTTATGCTACACACTCTGACCCCCCCCCGGCCCCCCCAACCCGCACATGACGGGGAAAGGCAAAGCCCTCAACGTGTCTTTTTTCCCCAAGCGAGCCGCTGTAATGGAAGACAACATTCCCGACTAATCCTGCTCCTCTCCTGGGCTTCACACGGGGCCTTCCACCACGTCAGCTCTGTGCTCGCTCAACACGTCTGCCTTCTCACCAGTGCCAGTGAAGCTACACGGAACCCTGACTGCTTGTTACCTCATCCGGAGACGTTGTTTTTGCGTAGGTTTGTTGTTTTATTTACCAAAGGGGACGCTTCCCTTCCTCGTGGGAGAAGAGGAGGGTCGTGCGCCTGGCGATTCTTTCCCTTGAGGAAATTGAAGATGTGTATCTATTTGGAACTTTAATAACGGGTCCTCTGATGATCGGATTAAGCGTCGCTCGGGTCTATTCGGCAAATTCGGGAGACGATGGCAGCCGTTCAAGGAGCCCGAGGGCTGCGGGCACTCAGACGTTGGCGATTTCTGAACTGAATCGCAAACTTGATAACATCTCGGAGAAGCTTCCTGCTTCGCAAGGCAAAATTGTGATCAATTTGAGGGCCAGAATGGACAACTAGAGCAGACAAACATATTGAATGCATCTGTCCGCCCTAACTTAAACAATCCCTATGCGCAATTCGGCACCCTTTGCACTGGTTTTGGCAAAGTCAGGCTGTAAACACGTCCAGTGCGACCATTGCAGCGAAAGATGCTCTGACGGGCCGGATGCCCCCCAACCGATAAAGTCCTACAATACATCAACGTAGGTCACAAGTAGAGATGTCCGATAATATCGGACTGCCGATATTATCGGCCGATAAATGCTTTAAATGTAATATCGGAAATTATCGGCATCGGTTTCAAAAAGTCAAATTCATGACTTTTTAAAACGTCGCTGTACGGAGTGGTACACGGACGTAGGGAGAAGTACAGAGCGCCAATCATATCAAGATACAGGTGATGGAATTCCTGCTGGCCTTGCTGCCTGACGCACCTCCTCCAGTGCCTTTTGACAGGTGTGCTGTGACACCCCACTGAACACCTCTGTGGGCATAACCGGGTCATCAGCTGGGGACCACCATTCATTAACGTTTCGCTCCTTTAACCCCAGAACGTCTCATGGTGGCGGAGCGATGGCAGGGATATCTCCCTGCCACCCCCTGCTGATGTCCTAGGTGTTTGCACCCCAACTCTTATTCTTTTTAAGATTTTAAGTGCGCCTTACAGTCCGGAAAATACAGTAGTTTATTTGCCACAATGAAGGTGATGATTATGAACTCAGACAGCGACACACACGTACCAATAATACATAAATGATCATTTTCATGAAAATCGGCCAATACTGATCAATCTAGGGGTGGCGGAAATTGAATCCACATCCAAACTGACTCCACAACCGTAAGTAAAAACTAGTTTTAAGTAGAGATGTCCGATAATATCGGACTGCTGATATATCGGCCGATAAATGCTTTAAAATGTAATATCGGAAAATTATCGGTATTGGTTTTAAAAAGTAAAATTAAGACTTTTTAAAACGCCGCTGTACGGAGTGTTACACGGACGTAGGGAGAAGTACAGAGCGCCAATAAACCTTAAAGGCACTGCCTTTACGTGCCGGCCCAATCACATAATATCTACGGCTTTTCACACGCACAAGTGAATGCAAGGCATACTTGGTCAACAGCCATACAGGTCACACTGAGGGTAGCCGTATAAACAACTTCAACACTGTTACAAATATGCGCCACACTGAACCCACACCAAACAAGAATGACAAACACATTTCGGGAGAACATCCGCACCGTAACACAACATAAACACAACAGAACAAATACGCAGAACCCCTTGCAGCACTAACTCTTCCGGGACGCTACAATATACACCCCCCCGCTACCCCAACCCCGCCCACCTCAACCTCCTCATGCTCTCTCAGGAGAGCCTGTCCCAAACTCCAAGCTGCTGTTTTGAGGCATGTTAAAAAAAAATAATGCACTTTGTGACTTCAATAATAAATATGGCAGTGCCATGTTGGCTTTTTTTTTTTTCCATAACTTGAGTTGATTTATTTTGGGAAAACCTTGTTACATTGTTTTATGCATCCAGCGGGGCATCACAACAAAATTAGGCATAATAATGTGTTAATTCCACGACTGTATATATCGGTATCGGTTGATATCGGAATCGGTAATAAGAGTTGGACAATATCGGAATATAGGATATCGGCAAAAAAGCCATTATCTGACATCTCTAGTGTGTATAGATCAGGGGTCGCAACCCAAAATGTTGAAAGAGCCATATTGGAGCAAAAATACAAAAACAAATCTGTCTGGAGCCGCAAAAAATTAAAAGCCATATTGTGTCATGAGTTATGAATTGAATTAAGATGACTTAAAGGAAACTAAATGAGCTGAAAAATAGCTACAAATGAGGCATAATGATGCAATATATACATATAGCTAGCCTAAATAGCATGTTAGCATCGGTTAGCTTGCAGTCATGCAGTGACCAAATATGTCTGATTAGCACTCCACACAAGTCAATAACATCAACAAAACTCACCTTTGTGCATTCACGCACAACGTTAAAAGTTTGGTGGACAAAATGAGACAGAAAAAGAAGTGGCATAAAACACGTCCTAGAAAGTCGGAGAAAGTTATACTTGTAAACAAACTATACGGTGAGTTCAAGGACCGCCAAAATTAGTAGGACAAAACGGCGCTCGCAAATACTCAAATCAGTGAAGCATGTTTAATATAAACAGTGTGATTTATAACCATTAGGGAGGTTTGCGTCATGTTTGTCCTCCTACGAAAACCATATTAAACAAAAACTTTTTTTTTTTCCATCATCCTTTTCCATTTTTCATACATTTTTTAAAAAGCTCCAGAGAGCCACTAGGGCGGCGCTAAAGAGCCGCATGCGGCTCTAGAGCCGCGGGTTGCCGACCCCTGGTATAGATGGAGGGCCCCCACGTCACGTCCGTAAAAGAAGCAGGCTCCTCCCTTCACCACGACATGAAAACCCGGGAGTTGGACAGAAAAGTTGTTAAAAATGTGACTTTTACATCAGAATGTGTCCTTCCAGCAAACAGTGACGGTTCTCCTCAGGTTCTGATGCCAGACAAAATGACAAGTGAAGCCTTTACTTAAAAGTGGCAGTCAAGTTTGCGTTTTTCTAGCAGCTAAATTCCGTCCTAACACCAAGTGCTTCACAACTTGCACCGCCCACATGCACGTATAATATCTATTATTTTAGAGCCTGCTAAGTTCCCCCCCACTCCCCCCTCCCCCCTTCTGTCTGCATGTTCTTGGCGCCATCGCCTTCCTTCTGCTTCTCCATCTCAGACATGACGGGCGGAATACTGAGCGCCTTGTGCAGCTCCAGCCCGGTGGCTCCAATGCAGTTTGCAGGGCCGCACTCCATTCTGACGGCGCATAGCAATACAGCACTAAATTGTTTTTGTTTTTTGGAACACATCTGATGTGATAGCAGTCCACTGGGGGGTTCCTAACGGCGTCTGCTGTGGGATCGCATGAGCCTCACCGTGAGATTCATCTGGAGATAAGACTTTTTGGAGTATTGAATGATAATTGTTTATCGACGCTTCTCAAATGAGATGTTTTGCGGTCTTACACGTGTCAGAGGAGCATCCACCGCGGAGCCTATATAGATCAGTATGTGAACATTTGTAAAAATTTGCATGAATACCT
>NC_084748.1:13103822-13118822 GCF_033978785.1 Entelurus aequoreus
ACCCCCCCACCGTCACGTCGTCGCCGCCGCACGCTTCAAAAGCGCCGACAGGTTTGAAAAGTTCCCGAGTCGACAGCGTTTGTTTCAAAGCTCCCGTGAGTCTCGTCTGTCAGTCAAGCGGCGAGTGAGAACGTCACAGCAGAGCACACAACACCGCTGAAATGTTTCCTATATTTCATGCCTGCAGATGTGAGTCAGCTGCGACATGCGGCACGGCCAAGGATAAAAATGTCATATCTGATAACCCTTAAAGGCCTACTGAAATGAATTTTTTTTATTTAAACGGGGATAGCAGATCTATTCTATGTGTCATACTTGATCATTTCACGATATTGCCATATTTTTGCTGAAAGGATTTAGTATAGAACAACGACGATAAAGATTGCAACTTTTGGTATCTGATAAAAAAAAAGGCTTGCCCCTACCGGAAGTAGCGTGACGTAGTCAGTTGAACATATACGCAAAGTTCCCTATTGTTTACAATGATGGCCGCATGAAGTGAGAGAGATTCGGACCGAGAAAGCGACAATTTCCCCATTAATTTGAGCGAGGATGAAAGATTTGTGGATGAGTAAAGTGCAAGTGAAGGACTAGTGGGGAGTTGAAGCTATTCAGATAGGGAAGATGCTGTGAGAGCCGGGGGTGACCTGATATTCAGCTGGGAATGACTACAACAGTAAATAAACACAAGACATATATTTACTCTATTAGCCACAACACAACCAGGCTTATATTTAATATGCCACAAATTAATCCTGCATAAAAACACCTGCGTGTTTGTTACGCTAGCTCCTAGCTCCTCTGCTAGCTCCTAGCTCCATAGAACACGCCAATACAATTCAAACACCTGATCAACACACACAATCACTCAGCCCAAAAGACCGTTCACCTAACCCAAGGTTCATAAAGCTTATATATTTTTAAAAAGTTACGTACATACGCAAAAAAAAGTTGCGCACATACGGTCAAGCGATCAAATGTTTAGAAGCCAAAGCTGCATACTCACAGTAGCACGTCTGCGTCTTTGTCATCCAAATCAAAGTAATCCTGGTAAGAGTCTGTGTTGTGCCAGTTCTCTACAGGCGTCTGTGTATCGAAGTCAAAAGTCCTCCTGGTTAGAGTCTCTGTTATCCGAGTTCTTCCATCTTGACTGCATCTTCCGGGAATGTAAACAAAGAAGCGCCGGCTGTGTACTGTTGTTGCTGACTACGTTCGAAAAATACGTCCATTTCGCACCGACAACTTTCTTCTTTGCTTGCTCAGCTTCCTTCTCCATAATGCAATGAACATGATTGCAACAGATTCACGAACACAGATGTCCAGAATACTGTGGAATTATGAAATGAAAACAGAGCTTTTTCGTATTGGCTTCAATGTGGAAGGCATACCCGTCTTCCCCGGTCTACGTCACGCGCATACGTCATCCTCAGAGGCGTTTCGAACCGGAAGTTTAGCGGGAAATTTAAAATGTCACTTTATAAGTTAACCCGGCCGTATTGGCATGTGTTATAATGTTAAGATTTCATCATTGATATATAAACTATCAGACTGCGTGGTCGGTAGTAGTGGCTTTCAGTAGGCCTTTAAAGGGTAACTGCACCTTTTGGGAGGGATTTTGCCTATCGTTCACAACTATTATGAAAGCCATAAACAAAAGTAAATAAAACGGAGCCAACGGAAGTTTCTCTATTTCGCCCATTAAATCCAAAAAATTATAAACATTCAAAAAGCGCCAACAATACTCCATTCATATTTGGTGATTTGAATATTAACCAAGTATTAGTGTTATTGTTATTATAAGCGCTAACACAGACAAACTATTTACACTACTATGTGCCTATGTTTACATCATCGAGTGGTCTGCTGTTTCCTCGCTTCCTTGCTCCCTGGAACTTTATTCTAGATCGCAAATCATGCCTCTCACCTTGACAGAAGACGCCTGAGTAGGTACTCCGACAAGTTGGTACACTTTGACAGCCATTTAGGACCCGGAACTAGCGAGGACGACACCCTGTTTCTTCACGAACGTTATGAGGTATATATGAACATCCTAGCGGTCGGCATCCTGATGACAGCAGACCTTGTACAGTAAGTGATGTTTTATTATGTTTGTTGGCTCTCATAAAGTCTGCAGGGAGCAGAAATCAGTCAGGAAGAAGAAGCAAAACAGCGAACATTGTGATGTGTTTTTTTTCATTAATGCGCCAAGTATGCTTAAAAGGATCAAAATACTTAAACATGAAATGTTATTATACATGTGCCTGTTACTACATTACATATATACTTGGATGTTTTAAGGGCTTTATAGGCGGAATTGCGCTGCTCCTATATGCTCCATTGTAAGGTGACTTTTGATCAAATTTTTTTAGTATTTAAAATGCAAAAAAAAAAAAAAAAAAATCTGTCATCGTGTCTTTCATAATGATTGTAAAGGATAGGCCAAATCCCCCCCAAAAAAGTGCAGTTCCCCTTTAAGTTGGGAAATTAACTGTAATCAATAGGGGTGCACAAATAAATCGATTCAAATCCAAATCATTCATCCCAATTCCATATCGATTTGTAAATTTAAAAAATCAATGTATTTTTTTTTTTTAAGTATTTTTTAAATATATTTTTATTGAACTACTACTGTTTAGAAAAATGAATCCAAAATTGAATCCAAATGAAAATAAATAAAATAAAATAAAAATAAAATGTAAAATTTTTTTTTTTAAATAATAAAATTAAATTAAACTGAAAATTAAAATAAATTTAAAAATATATATATATATATATATATATATATATATATATATATATATATATATATATATATATATATATATATATATATATATATATATATATATATATGTGTGTGTGTGTGTGTATGAATGTATATATATATATGTGCATATATACACATTTTATACATATAAATATATACGCATATATACACATATGTACACATTTACAAATACATATATACACATATACATATACATACATTCATAAAAGTATGGATACATATACATATTAATACATACATATATAGATATATATTAGGGGAGTGGGAAAAAATCGATTTGAATTCGAATCGCGATTCTCACGTTGTGCAATTCAGAATCGATTCTCATTTTAAATTTTTTTTTTTTTTTGGAGTTTTTTTCATTTAATTATTACTATTTTATTTTATTATTGTTTGTTTTTTTTAAATTAATCAATCCAACAAAACAATACACAGCAATACCATAACAATGCAATCCAATTCCAAAACCAAACCCGACCCAGCAACACTCAGAAGTGCAATAAACAGAGCAATTGAGAGGAGACACAAACACGACACAGAACAAACCAAAAGTAGTGAAACAAAAATGAATATTATCAACAACAGTATCCATATTAGTTATAATTTCAGCATAGCAGTGATTAAAAATCCCTCATTGACATTATCATTAGACATTTGTAAAAAATTAAAAAAAGAACAATAGTGTCACAGTGGCTTACACTTGCATCGCATCTCATAAGCTTGACAACACACTGTGTCCAATATTTTCACAAAGATAAAATAAGTCATATTTTTGGTTCATTTAATAGTTAAAGCAAATTTGCATCATTGCAATCAGTTGATAAAACATTGTCCTTTACAATTATAAAAGCTTTTTACAAAAATCTACTACTCTGCTTGCATGTCAGCAGACTGGGGTAGATCCTGCTGAAATCTATGTATTGAATGAATAGACAATCCTTTTGAATCGGGAATTGTGTTGAATTGGAAAAAAAAATCGTTTTTGAATCGAATCGTGACCCCAAGAATCGATATTGAATCGAATCGTGGGACACACAAAGATTCACAGCCCTAATATATATACTTGTTTTTTTTATATGTAAAAAAATATGTATATATATAAATATTTGAATCCAAATGCTCACTTTTTATTTCAATTCTAACTGACTCGTTTTGTAGACCAGTTGCCAGCAGGCGCAGAGTGGGCAATTGCCGACGCTAATTCTGCATGTGCACGGAAAAAAAGCAGCTCAAAACGGGGAACCGGTTCTCATCGGTCACTTAAAAGAGCCGTTCAAAAGAATCGGTTCGCCCACAAACGTCACATCTCTAGTTCCATTCAAATGTGCCCCTCATGTACGAAAAGCCCACAATCTGTGTGCTCCATGCAACCGTTATAAAGGCTAATTTAAAAGACTAAATTGCAGTAGAGTGACTTTATCGACCACCATTGTCAGTTTCAAATAAGCTTGCTTGGGCCACAGCTGTGATTGAAGGGATAACCTTTCCGAGTGAAACAATCCATAAAACACCAGCGGTTAAAGAAAGATTCATCGTTCACGTGTCGCTGAGCTAGCATACGCGGGAGTCACTCACCTTGTCGGCCATAATCATAGAGGAGCCTCCGTGCACCCCCAGGACGGGAAGTTGGGTTTGAACGGACAGGAAGTCCAGGATCTGAGCAATGGCCTCCTGGTCGGTACCATCAGCGAACACGATGCCGTGGAGGCGAGAGCGAGACAGGAGCTCGCACACCTTGAGACACGGCGGACCAAAGAGCTGAAGAACCTGCGCAGTCCATCTGAAAGTGCTCCGAATAAACCTGGCGGGAGCTCACCTGTGTGATGACAGACTTGGGGTCGGTCTGGTTCATCCTCAGAGGGACCACAGAGACGTCGAGGGCGTCGTCTGCCCGCCGAGGCGGGCGTAGATCCTGGTCGGGAACCGGCCGCGTCTGGCCCATGACCACGCCCACACTGAGACTGGGAGGCTTCTGGGAGGACGCCGGCACCGCGATGTGGGAGAGTAGTAGCAACATCCAGCCCACTGCACCCATGATACCCTGGAAAGACAAACCACATCAGCCCTTGTTGGCATAGACGACGTTTGGTCCAATGAGGCCCAAGTCTCGTTCTCGGAAAGACCGACAAAACTTGAAGTGTTTTTAGCGTCGAGTCACCTGAGGATTTGAGAAAACGTGTTTATGTAAGTTTAGATTGGGGTACGACGTCTGTAACGGGAAAACCTCATGTATTCATGTTAGCATGTACAGTCGTGGTCAAAAGTTTACATACACTTGTAAAGAACATCAAGTCATGGCTGTCTTGAGTTTCCAATCATTTCTTATTTTTTTGTGGTAGAGTGATTAGAAAAAAACATTCATGATTTTTGGTTCTTTCATGAATTTATTATGGGTCTGACCACCGAACTTTCCTCCAGAAGGTCTTATCTTTGTCCATGTGATGTCAGAAGAAACAAAAATTGAGCTGTTTGGCCACAATACCCAGCAATATGTTTGGAAGAGAAAAGGTAAGGCCTTTAATCCCAGAAACACCATTCCTGGGATTTGGGGCGGTATGGCGTAGTGCAGACCTGGGCATCCTGCGGCCCGCGGGCCGCATCCGGCCCTTTGTGCGTCCCTGTCCGGCCCGCGTGAGGCCAATTATAAATTACAAAATAAATTTTAAAAAGTATCTATGTCGAGTGTGCAATACAACGGTGCTGCTTTTGTTTTGAAAATCGTTATTTGTATTACTTCCGTGTGGACGTATGCGTGTGCGTGGTTGTGAGTGAATGCAGCTGCAATTACAAAATAAAGTTGAAAAAACATCTATGTCCTGCGCGCAATACAACTGTGCTGCTTTTATTTTGAAAAGTATTATTTATGGGCGTGTGTCCGTGTGTAACCTGCGAGTGAAGGTGCACATGCAGCGACAAGTGATGCACGGTTTACACCCGAGACGCTAAAAAGAGAAAAGTTGATGAGGAATGGCGTGTTTTCAACAAGACATGGACTGCAAAGCAACGTTCCCTCTAAGGTGCGTGCCTGCGCAATTGCGCACTGCTCAAGCGTCCGCTGCGCGCAGCAAGTATATGCCGCGCACCAAATCAAATCCCATCTGAATTCTAAACAAAATAAACATATTTATTCTATGGAATTTTGCAATGCAACTTTGAGTGACAGTGACAACAAGCGGCCCTAATGGTGTTCGTCAACACCGTTCAATTGAACACCGTTCAATTATTGTAACGTCTATCGAGATGCTTCGAGGACAGGAATTATATCGATCACTTTATTGAACAAAACTGTTTATATTCGGACATAACCACACCAAAAACATGAGTAAAACAATTCTATCTCGAAAAACTAGTCATTTTCTGCTGTACAAACCAGGCCAAAACCAACTTGTCATCTGTCACCAACACGCATAGCACTAAACCACTGGTGCGTTTATGGCCACACAAAAAGTCGGACAACTCAAACACCACACAAAGTTACACTATGACTCTTCAGTCATACGTGTGCTTATTTTACTGTCATTTATTATTAATGTTAATTTATTTATATTAGTCATGGAATGCTGTTACACACACTATGTTGAAGTATTACTATTATTATTAATTATTATTATTATTATTATTATTATTTATCTTATGGTATATATCAAAAATAATATTGAGCAAAATTTAATTGAAATATTGTCGATGTGGCCCTCCAGTAGTGCTCGGGTAGCTCATGTGGCCCCCGGTAAAAATTAATTGCCCACCCCTGGCGTAGTGGGTAGAGCGGCCGTGCCAGAAACCTGAGGGTTGCAGGTTCGCTCCCCGCCTCTTGACATCCAAATCGCTGCCGTTGTGTCTTTGGGTAGGACACTTCACCCTTGCCCCCGGTGCCGCTCACACTGGTGAATGAATGATAGGTTGTGGTCGGAGGGGCCGTAAGCGCAAACTGGCAGCCTCGCTTCCGTCAGTCTACCCCAGGGCAGCTGTGGCTACAAATGTAGCTTACCACCACCAGGTGTGAATGAATAATGGGTTCCCACTTCTCTGTGAGGGCTTTGAGTATCTAATAATACAAACCCCGTTTCCATATGAGTTGGGAAATTGTGTTAGATGTAAATATAAACGGAATACAATGATTTGCAAATCCTTTTCAACCCATATTCAGTTGAATATGCTACAAAGACAACATATTTGATGTTCAAACTGATAAACATTTTTTTTGTTGCAAATAATCATTAACTTTAGAATTTGATGCCAGCAACACGTGACAAAGAAGTTGGGAAAGGTGGCAAAAAAGAGTGATAAAGTTGAGGAATGCTCATCAAACACTTATTTGGAACATCCCACAGGTGAACAGGCAAATTGGGAACAGGTGGGTGCCATGATTGGGTATAAAAGTAGATTCCATGAAATGCTCAGTCATTCACAAACAAGGATGGGGCGAGGGTCACCACTTTGTCAACAAACGTGTGAGCAAATTGTTGAACAGTTTAAGAAAAACCTTTCTCAACCAGCTATTGCAAGGAATTTAGGGATTTCACCATCTACGCTCCGTAATAACATCAAAGGGTTCAGAGAATCTGGAGAAATCACTGCACGTAAGCAGCTAAGCCCGTGACCTTCCATCCCTCAGGTTGTACTGCATCAACAAGCGACATCAGTGTGTAAAGGATATCACCACATGGGCTCAGGAACACTTCAGATACCCACTGTCAGTAACTACAGTTGGTCGCTACATCTGTAAGTGCAAGTTAAAACTCTCCTATGTAAGGCGAAAACCGTTTATCAACAACACCCAGAAACGCCGTCGGCTTCGCTGGGCCTGAGCTCATCTAAGATGGACTGATACAAAGTGGAACGTGTTCTGTGGTCTGACGAGTCCACATTTCAAATTGTTTTTGGAAACTGTGGACGTCGTGTCCTCCGGACCAAAGAGGAAAAGAACCATCCGGATTGTTCTAAGCGCAAAGTTGAAAAGCCAGCATGTGTGATGGTATGGGGGTGTATTAGTGCTCAAGACATGGGTAACTTACACATCTGTGAAGGCGCCATTAATGCTGAAAGGTACATACAGGTTTTGGAGCAGCATATGTTGCCATCCAAGCAACATTACCATGGACGCCCCTGCTTATTTCAGCAAGACAATGCCAAGCCATGTGTTACATCAACGTGGCTTCATAGTAAAAGAGTGCGGGTACTAGACTGGCCTGCCTGTAGTCCAGACCTGTCTCCCATTGAAAATGTGTGGCGCATTATGAAGCCTAAAATAGCACGAGGGAGACTCCCGGACTGTTGAACAACTTAAGCTGTACATCAAGAAAGAAATTGAAAGAATTCCACCTGAAAAGCATCAAAAATGTGTCTCCTCAGTTCCTAAACGTTTACTGAGTGTTGTTAAAAGGAAAGGCCATGTAACACAGTGGTGAACATGCCCTTTCCCAACTACTTTGGCACGTGTTGCAGCCATGAAATTCTAAGTTAATTATTATTTGCAAAAAAAAAAAAAAGTTTATGAGTTTGAACATCAAATATGTTGTCTTTGTAGTGCATTCAATTGGATATGGGTTGAAAATGATTTGGAAATCATTGTATTCCGTTTATATTTACATCTAACACAATTTCCCAACTCAAATGGAGACGGGGTTTGTAGAAAAGCGCAATATAAAATCGAATCCATTATTCCTACCGTCAAGCATGGTGGTGGTAATATTATGCTCTGGGCCTGTTTTGCTGCCAATGAAACTGGTGCTTTACAGAGAGTAAATGGGACAATGGAAAAGGAGGATTACTTCCAAATTATTCAGGACAACCTAAAATTATCAGCCCAGAGGTTGGGTCTCGGGCGTAGTTGGGTGTTCCAACAGGACAATGACCCCAAACACACGTCAAAAATGGTAAAGGAATGGCTAAATCAGGCTAGAATTAAGGTTTTAGAACGGCCTTCCCAAAGTCCTGACCTAAACGTGTGGACAATGCTGAAGAAACAAGTCCATGTCAGAAAACTAACAAATGTAGCTGAACTGCACCAATTTTGTCAAGAGGAGTGGTCAAAAATTCAAGCAGAAGCTTGTGGATGGCTACCAAAAGCGCCTTATTGCAGTGAAACTTGCCAAGGGACATGTAAGCAAATATGAACATTGCTGTATGTATACTTTTGACCCAGCAGATTTGCTCACATTTTCAGTAGACCCATAATAAATTCATAAAAGAACCAAACTTCATGAATGTTTTTTGTGACCAACAAGTATGTGCTCCAATCACTCTATCACAAAAAAAATAAGAGTTGTAGAAATGTTTGGAAACTCAAGACAGCCATGATATTAAAGGCCTACTGAAATGATTTTTTTTTATTTAAACGGGGATAGCAGATCTATTCTATGTGTCATACTTGATCATTTCGCGATATTGCCATATTTTTGCTGAAAGGATTTAGTATAGAACAACGACGATAAAGATTGCAACTTTTGGTATCTGATAAAAAAAAAGGCTTGCCCCTACCGGAAGTAGCGTGACGTAGTCAGTTGAACATATATGCAAAGTTCCCTATTGTTTACAATGATGGCCGCATGAAGTGAGAGAGATTCGGACCGAGAAAGCGACAATTTCCCCATTAATTTGAGCGAGGATGAAAGATTTGTGGATGAGTAAAGTGCAAGTGAAGGACTAGTGGGGAGTTGAAGCTATTCAGATAGGGAAGATGCTGTGAGAGCCGGGGGTGACCTGATATTCAGCTGGGAATGACTACAACAGTAAATAAACACAAGACATATATATACTCTATTAGCCACAACACAACCAGGCTTATATTTAATATGCCACAAATTAATCCTGCATAAAAACACCTGCGTGTTTGTTACGCTAGCTCCTAGCTCCTCTGCTAGCTCCTAGCTCCATAGAACACGCCAATACAATTCAAACACCTGATCAACACACACAATCACTCAGCCCAAAAGACCGTTCACCTAACCCAAGGTTCATAAAGCTTATATATTTTTAAAAAGTTACGTACATACGCAAAAAAAAGTTGCGCACATACGGTCAAGCGATCAAATGTTTAGAAGCCAAAGCTGCATACTCACAGTAGCACGTCTGCGTCTTTGTCATCCAAATCAAAGTAATCCTGGTAAGAGTCTGTGTTGTCCCAGTTCTCTACAGGCGTCTGTGTATCGAAGTCAAAAGTCCTCCTGGTTAGAGTCTCTGTTATCCGAGTTCTTCCATCTTGACTGCATCTTCCGGGAATGTAAACAAAGAAGCGCCGGCTGTGTACTGTTGTTGCTGACTACGTTCGAAAAATACGTCCATTTCGCACCGACAACTTTCTTCTTTGCTTGCTCAGCTTCCTTCTCCATAATGCAATGAACATGATTGCAACAGATTCACGAACACAGATGTCCAGAATACTGTGGAATTATGAAATGAAAACAGAGCTTTTTCGTATTGGCTTCAATGTGGAAGGCATATCCGTGTTCCCCGGGTTACGTCACGCGCATACGTCATCCTCAGAGGCGTTTCGAACCGGAAGTTTAGCGGCAAATTTAAAATGTCACTTTATAAGTTAACCCGGCCGTATTGGCATGTGTTATAATGTTAAGATTTCATCATTGATATATAAACTATCAGACTGCGTGGTCGGTAGTAGTGGGTTTCAGTAGGCCTTTATGTTCTTTACAAGTGTATGTAAACTTTTGACCACGACTGTAAGCTAGGTACAGATTAGCTAGCTTGCTGATTCTCCAGGACATAAACAGTGTCGCCATGAGTTTTTCAAAGTGTGGCAATCAATCACGGTTTCACAACAATTAAAGTTCGAAACATTCGGAACCGTCCAGAATTGTATTATACCGATAATCGTTACGAGGCGTGCGCAAAAAAAAAATCACGACTCGAATTCATTCCGATTCTAAAACAATTCATAGTATTAAAAAATCTATTTTAAAAAAAAGGGTTTTTTTGGTCGTTTTTTTTAAGCATTCATTTTCCAAAAGACGTTTTAGTCCATCTCCATGCAACCAGAAGGAAGAGTCACGCATATAATCATGTATCATCAAACATACACTACCGTTCAAAAGTTTGGGGTCGCATTGAAATGTCCTTATTTTTGAAGGAAAAGCACTGTACTTTTCAATGAAGATAACTTTAAACTAGTCTTAACTTTAAAGAAATACACTCTATACATTGCTAATGTGGTAAATGGCCATTCTAGCTGCAAATGTCTGGTTTTTGGTGCAATATCTACATAGGTGTATAGAGGCCCATTTCCAGCAACTATCACTCCAGTGTTCTAATGGTACAATGTGTTTGCTCATTGGCTCAGAAGGCTAATTGATGATTAGAAAACCCTTGTGCAATCATGTTCACACATCTGAAAACAGTTGAGCTCGTTAGAGAAGCTACAAAACTGACCTTCCATTGAGCAGATTGAGTTTCTGGAGCATCACATTTGTGGGGTCAATTAAACGCTCAAAATGGCCAGAAAAAGAGAACTTTCATCTGAAACTCGACAGTCTATTCTTGTTCTTAGAAATGAAGGCTATTCCACAAAATTGTATGGGTGACCCCAAACTTTTGAACGGTAGTGTATATTAACTCTGTTTCTCTGGGGGGAACTGGGTAACACACTGCACACTGACAAAACTAAACCTAATGTTACTATAACAATGTACAAGGTTAATACAGTTCACTTAATCTGATTTCTTTTGTATTTCAAGTTATCATTACATATATGTTTGGTTGCATTTGAAACAACTGTATTGTTGATAATACAGGTAATTATTGTTATTTTTCATTATCAATAGTGCTATTTCTATTTGTATTGCTCCATTAAGTGTAATAATGTTCATTGTCATTTCTGTGTTATTAATATTTACTTCACTAACTGCTTCTTTGCTATCACTTTTACCATCATATGTGTACATATCCTATTTGCTGAGGCTGTTCTGTTGTTGTGTTTGCTGTTGTCTCTCTGTCTTATCTCCGCAATTTCTCTCTGTTGTCTTATCTCCGCTTCGCTGGGCCTGAGCTCATCAAAGATGGACTGATACAAAGTGGAAAAGTGTTGTGTGGTCTGACGAGTCCACATTTCAAATTGTTTTTGGAGACTGTGGACGTCGTGTCCTCCGGACCAAAGAGGAAAAGAACCATCCGGATTGTTATAGGCGCAAAGTATCAAAAGCCAGCATCTGTGATGGTATGGGGGTGTGTTAGTGCCCAAGACATGGGTAACTTACACATCTGTGAAGGCGCCATACAGTGTCATTTTGACTACGCCTGCACCTCATGGTTCACCAGTATCCCCAATATGGATGATACTCGAAACCGATTTTCCCGGTTGTTCGATAAGAAAAGAACCGAGTGCACGGACTCGAATCCCTTTTTGAGAACCGGTACCCGTTATCGAGACCACTATAGTAAAGAAAAAGAGTTGGTTCTTTATTCGAATCCCGTCCCGACCAGAAATGACGTCACGTAGCTCAGTCATTAGGCTCAGATAGCGAAACCAGGAAAAACAATGGACCGGAAAAAGAGCTCCAAGGTGTAATAAAGTTCAAAACAAAAAGGTATAATCCTATGAATAACTTTACTGAAAGATTTGAGCAGGGTACAAACACATGATGAACACTTTTACGACCAACCGGAAACATAGCAACCAGGCTAGCAACGCACCTCCTTTACGGCAGCTGTCGCAACGTTCTTAAAGCAACCGCAGCACATACATATATACCTGTATTTCCTTGAATAGCCGCAGGGGCGCTAATTAATTTAAAACCTCCTGTCACTCCGGCGTTTACCGGAAGCCTGCGGGATGGCCGTGCATGCGCTAATTATTTTAAAACCTCTTCTCACTCCGGCGTTTACCAAAAGGAATGCGGTAAATTTAGGCGTGCGCTTTGAGTGTGATGTAAGCATACCATCATGAAAAGCACATTTAATAAAAAAAAAAACGTTATTATGGTCTTACCTGTACTTATAAATGGAGTCCATTTGCAGCTCCTTCTGACCAAAAGCATCGATAACTTGTTTATAGAAGTCTTCCTTATTTTCTTTCTTCAGTTTTAAAAGTCTCTCTGTCTCGATGGAGATATTCCTTTAATTATTACCTCCTGCTTCGATTGAAAGTCCAGTTTAGAAAACTGTTTTATTTTAGATACCGGTAAGTAATCCTCCATGTTAAAAGTTCAGGCGAGAGGAAAAAAAAGACGATCTGTTGCTGCGTGTTGTCGCTTCTTCTGCAGTACCGGAAGTCGCAAGAAGGATCACTAGCGCCCTCTACCACCAGGAGGCGGGAGTCATTTAATGACTCATACCGTATTTGACACACGCAGATACGGTATATTAATAAAACATAGCTGCTTACTGTTCTTTTTAGCATACCGTACCGGTATTCAATAGCTTGGACCTTAAATCCTAGTGAATAACTCGTTATCTTTTTTCCTTTGTGCGATTGCAAACTACTGAAATCAGCTTCCTCCATTTTGAAAATGAGGACAGGTAAAGCGTCACTCGTGACGTAACGAATTTGACCCGGCGGAAGTTCTAGACCAGGGGTCGGAAACCCAAAATGTTGAAGGAGCCATATTGGACCAAAAATACAAAAACAAATCGGTCTGGAGCCGCAACAAATTAAAAGCCATATTTCATGTGTCATGAGATATAAATGTAATTAAGAGGACTTAAAGGAAACTAAATGAGCTCAAATATAGCTACAAATGAGGCACAATGATGCAATATGTACATACAGCTAGCCTAAATAGCATGTTAGCATCGATTAGCTTGCAGTCATGCAGTGACCAAATATGTCTGATTAGCACTCCACACAAGTCAATAACATCAACAAAACTCACCTTTGTGTATTCACGCACAACGTTAAAAGTGTGGTGGACAAAATGAGACAGAAAAAGAAGTGGCATAAAACACGTCCTAGAAAGTCGGAGAAAGTTATACATGTAAACAAACTATACGGTGAGTTCAAGGACCGCCAAAATTAGTAGGACAAAACGGCGCTCGCCAAATGCTCGAATCAGTGAAGCATGTTTAATACAAACAGAGTGTTTTATAACAATTAGGGAGGTTTGTGTCATGTTTGTCCTCCTACAGAAACCATACTAAAACAAAAAAATTGATTTTTTTTTTCCCCTCATTTTTTTCCATTCTTCATACATTTTTGAAAAATCTCCAGAGAGCCACTAGGGCGGCGCTAAAGAGCCTCATGCGGCTCTAGAGCCGCGGGTTGCCGACCCCTGTTCTAGACATATGCTAAATATTTTGCGAAACGAGTTTGACCCGGCGAAAATTATAGACATGCGATAATAAAATTAATATTTTGCTAAACGAATTTGATCCGGCGTTAATAATGAACCGGCGATAAGGCCAAGCATGCGTTAATTATTTTGAGAAACGAGTTTGATTCTAGACGTGCGAATACTATATTCCCTGCGCCAATTCAAGGAAATACGGTATACAACATATATGACATGATGTCCCTTTTTTAACTTTTGTTTTTCTTTCCTTGTAAACAAAACAAAATCACACTGTATATGTGTTGTCTGTCTAATTATAAATAATGCAGACGAGGCGTGTTGGCTGAGTTCTTGACGTTTACTTTCACAGCATGCTCATAACCTCATTCTTAGCTGCCGGGTGACGACATGCAACAACACTTTTCGGGGGTATACCGCGCGTGCTCGTCACTCCCGTTGCATGCTGGGTAGTGTAGTTGTTATATTCCCTAGCCTAGCTCGTAACATCACATCTTTCCCCCTATAAAGAAATAATGTTAACTCAATAAAGTGTATTTCTTTTTTTAGCTTTAACTTTTCATTTTTTAGCATTGTAACCACATTTGCAAACAACGTTTCTCTTCATAGAATTGTCTTTCAATAAAGAAATAAAGTGCAAAAATGTCAAAGCATCGTAACAAACAGTTATGTCAAATAGCAGCAGAAGTGCACTTTTTGGAGAGCTGTATTATTTTCAGTTTTGTGCCCAAGGGACTGATTTTATTTAAAACTATATTATTATTTATACACCTATAGTGATCACAGAGACAGGTTGTTTTTGTGTTACTGTATACATTTGTTTTTCTGAAAAATCCCACTTAATATACTTTGGGTAACAGTCAATATTTATTTATTTTATTTTATTTTTTTAGGGGGGTAACAGTCAATAACTATATTTATTAGATTTTATTTATTTCTTATATAATAAAAGTGAGCTTTTGTTAAACCAAATAT
>NC_084748.1:13123822-13133822 GCF_033978785.1 Entelurus aequoreus
ACCAACCCAAAAAACTTCCCTCCCCCAACACAAAAGTGTTGTTTCTTTCTGTTATTAATATTCTGGTTCCTACATTATATATCAATATATATCAATACAGTCTGCAAGGGATACAGTCCGTAAGCACACATGATTGTGCGTGCTGCTGGTCCACTAATAGTACTAACCTTTAACAGTTAATTTTACTCATTTTCATTAATTACTAGTTTCTATGTAACTGTTTTTATATTTTTTTACTTTCTTTTTTATTCAAGAAAATGTTTTTAATTTATTTATCTTATTTTATTTTATTAATTTTTTAAAAAAAGGACCTTATCTTCACCATACCTGGTTGTCCAAATTAGGCATAATAATGCAGTGTTTCCCATAAACTGCCAAGATACCTGTGGTGGTGGGGGCGTGGCTATGGGCGTGGTCACCATGACATCATCGGGTAATTTGCATAATTTACTACAATGATATGATTTTCTCTAAAAAGGCTCAAAAAATGTATACTTACTAATTAATAATAGTTTTGTTTTAAACGTCCATCCATCCATCCATCTTACAATATAATTACAACACTTTATGTACATATTTATATACAGATTTGAACAATAAGTTATTCACTGAAATATATTTATTAATTGTGGTTCTTACAAAAAATATATCTTATAAAATATAAAAGCTAAAATGTCTCAAAGCTTTGCCCCTTTAATTAGTGCATACTAAATAATTTAACTTTAGCCTACTACTACAACCATATTATTTACCAGCAACATAAAGTGAAACAGAGGCAGAGGTGTCCTGCCACAGTCAGTAACAAATAAACAGAAAACAGTAGTGGTGGTAGATAGACACAGAGCTTCATCAAACATCTGATCCACTGAACAAAGAGCTCCAAAAATCTTGAACTTTAGACTGCCATCAGTTTTACTCCCGACACTTAACCATGTGTTTCCTACTGCCTGCAGACTTTGCACCATTTGTTAATACACATGTTGTGTTTCTATTATAAATACATTTAATAAAGTCAAGGCAACAAGAGAAGTATCCTACACTTCTCTTTTGTAAAGTAAATCTGAACAGCCGATATGGGCATCTACATCAACTATATGATTTGCCTGAGAAGCTGGAGAGGACAAAAAAAAAAAAAAAAAAAATTTTTTTTTTTTAAATTTCATTTATTTTATTTTTTTTTTAATTTGTGGCTGACGTAATTCTTTCGTGGCGGGCCGCCACAAATAAATTAATGTGTGGGAAACACTGTAATGTGTTAATTCCACGACTGTATATATCGTATCGGTTGATATTGGTATCGTTAATTAAAGAGTTGGACAATATCAGAATATCGGATATCGGCAAAAAGCCATTATCGGACATCCCTAATGGACACCGTTTAACATTTAAAAGGAACTGAGTGGCCTAGTGGTTAGAGTGTCCGCTCTGAGATCGGTAGGTTGTGAGTTCAAAATGGGACCCAATACCTCCCTGCTTGGCACTAAGCATCAAGGGTTGGAATTGGGGGTTAAATCACCAAAAATGATTCCCGGGCGTGGCCACCGGTGCTGCCCACTGCTCCCCTCAGCTAGTGGGTGTGACGATGATCTCTGTTTTGCTTGATCCGCCATTTTACTGCCGTGTTACAGACGCCGCTTGAAAACAATTAAGGTATGTAAAATCTTTCTGTGTAAAGAAGTCATTTCACAACGTATATATATATATATATGTGGCTTATAGTCCGGTGCGGCTAATATATGGAACAATATTTTTTTTCTTATAAATTTAGGGGGTGCGGCTTATATACACCGGTGCGCCCTATTGGTAAAAATGCAATTTAGATGAAGAATTCATGCATAATATATGGAAAATTTGTTTTCGGTCTAAAATGTTGTGGGTGCACTCTATAGTCCGGAAAATACGGTAATCATATCTAATTATAACAAATTTATTTTAGTTTTTACAATATTCTGACGGCCAAAAAAGAGCCCCCAGGTCAGCATGTCGGACACCTCCTAATAACGGAAGTAAATGTTGCAGCTGGAACGCCTTCCACTTTCCTGGGAAGGCATCAAAACTATGAATGAACACATGCTCCCCTCACCTCCCAGGGGGTGATCAAGGGTGATGGGTGAAATGCAGAGAATAATTTCGCCACACCTAGTGTGTGTGTGTGTGACAATCATTGGTACTTTAACTTTTACTTAACAAAAAAAGGTGAAATAACTGAAAAATAGCCACCCTTTGCTCTGATTACTGCTTTGCACACTCTTGGCATTCTCTCGATGAGCTTTAAGAGGTAGTCACCTGAAATGGTATTCACTTCACTCTATAGTCCAGAAAATACGGTAATAATATGTAGAGATGCCCGATAATATCGGCAGTCCGATAAATGCTTTAAAATGTAATATCGGAAATTATCGGTATCGGTTTCAAACAGTAACATTTATGACATTTTAAAACGCCGCTGTGTACACGGACGTTGGGAGAAGTACAGAGTGCCAATTAACCTTAAAGGCACTTCCTTTGCGTGCCGGCCCAATCACATAATATCTATGGCTTATCACACACACGAGTGAATGCAAGGCATACTTGGTCAACAGCCATACAGGTCACACTGAGGGTACTCAGTACTGTTTCTCGGGCACACCAGAAACCTTTTATAATGTTATAAAAAAATACATATATATATTTTTTTTTTTTTTGACATGTAACTTTCTCGTGCGCATGAGATAAATCTCTAAAAAAAAAAAAAAAAAAATTTTTTTTTTTTTTTTAATTTTTTTTTTATAACTAAAGGGACATGGGGAAAAAAATGTTTATAATTTTTATTTGTTCTTTTTTTTTTTTTTTTTTACCAAAAAAACGAGAAACTTTAAAAAAAAAAAAAAAAAGTATAATTTTTTTTATTGGACATCTCTAATATACGGAGCCCCTAAAGGGACATGGGGGAAAAAAATGTTTATAATTTTTATTTTTTCTTCTTTTTTTTTTTTTTAAACATGTATCTCGTGCACACGAGAAACTTAAAAAAAAATTTAAAAAAAGTATAATTTTTGTTTTTAGACATGTATCTCGTGCGCATGAGAAACTTTCTCGTGCGCACCAGAAACCTTTTATAAAGTTATAAAAATATATATATATATATATATATAATTAAGAAAAAAAAATTTTTTACATGTAACTTTCTCGTGCGCACGAGATACATCTCTAAAAAAAAAAAAAAAAAAAAAAAATATACATATATATTTTTTTTTTATAACTTTTTATAACTAAAGGGACATGGGGGAAGAAAAAAAATTTTTTTTATTTTTTATTTTTTTAGACATGTATCTCGTGCGCACGAGAAACTTTTTATAAAGTTATAAAAAAAAATAAAAAAATTGTATATATATATATTTTTTTTATAACTTTATAAAAAGTTTCTTGTGCGCACAAAAAAGTTTCTCGAGATACATGTCTAAAAAAAATTAAATAAATAAAAAAATTAGAAGAAAAAAAAATTCCCCCATGTCCCTTTAGGGGCTCCGTACTAATAATATGTAATTATAACAAATTTATTTTAGTTTTTACAATATTCTGACGGCCAAAAAAGAGCCCCCATGGCAGCATGTTGGACACCTCCTAATAACGGAAGAAAATGTTGCAGCTGGAACGCCTTCCACTTTCCTGGGAAGACTTCCTGCCAAGCTCTCGGTGTGTGGGAATCTCTAAGGAAGCAATTACGGCTCAGTAGGAGCAGAAAAGAAATCGTCCCCACTCTGAAGCGTACAATTGTCCAAAATGTTTTTGCTGAGTTGACAAAAAAAAAAAAAAAAGTTTTGTATTAGGTGTAGCAGCGTCGCCACACTTGTATGGGAACACCAAGTTTGTTTGGTCTGCAACATTGGCTAAAGCGTACACATTTGCCTCCCAGCAGCCAATTAGGTGACTTTTGCTTCCGCCGCCGCTGTTCGGGCTAAATGTGCGAGAGCGCCGGCATTAGCAGCAGCTTCAGTGGGAAATGAATCAGTGCGCTCTGCAACACAACCCCAAGGCTTTGTCGTCCCCCCCCCTTGCACACGAGCACATTTTTTTAGCTTGAGCGGTGCTAGCCCCGACTCTGACACTGACGCGAGCCCTTAAACGCATCAGTCCAAAAATGTCGTTCTTGTGTTCAGAGAAGCGGGTTGGTTTCTCCATAAATTTCAAATTGGTTACGAGGCCCGTATTGGCCCCGAAATCTCCCTGGCAGTGAAGGCCTTGCCCTTTAGAAAACATTCTCCGTGCATTAAAGTCAAGCTCACTGAGGCTGCAGCCAATAATATGCAGGCGTACATCACACTTGTATTGTTCCTTCTCGCTACATCGGGCTTATTCTGATGGAACAAAATGTCTGACACGTTCTTTCATTCTCTTCTGCCACTCAGCATGTTGATAGCCCGGGCTTTTAGCTCAGCTGCTGGCACGCTCATCTCTCATCCGAACCAGGCGGGTTCCACTTTTTCCACTTCCAATAATGATACTGGATATTCTCGCTTTCATTATTTTGCAACTTAAAAATGTTGGAAAAGGTTCGATCAGTGTGTTTACTTGTGTGTGATATGACACACAAGGAATTCTTGTATCGCACATGATATCACACACAAGTAAACACTGCAGGAATTATTGTACCGCACATGATATCACACAAGTAAACATGCTGCAGGACTTCTTGTATCACACATGATATCACACACAAGTAAACACACTGCAGGACTTCTTGTATCGCACATGATATCACACACAAGTAAACACCCTGCAGGACTTCTTGTATCGCACATGATATCACACACAAGTAAACACACTGCAGGAATTATTGTACCGCACATGATATCACACAAGTAAACATGCTGCAGGACTTCTTGTATCACACATGATATCACACACAAGTAAACACACTGCAGGACTTCTTGTATCGCACATGATATCACACAGAAGTAAACACACTGCAGGACTTCTCTTGTATCGCACATTATATCACACAAGTAAACACACTGCAGGACTTCTTGTATGCCACATGATATCACACACAAGTAAACACACTGCAGGAATTATTGTACCGCACATGATATCACACAAGTAAACACGCTGCAGGACTTCTTGTATCGCACATGATATCACACACAAGTAAACACACTGCAGGACTTCTTGTATCGCACATGATATCACACACAAGTAAACACCCTGCAGGACTTCTTGTATCGCACATGATATCACACACAAGTAAACACACTGCAGGACTTCTTGTATCACACAAAAGTAAACACTGCAGGAATTCTTGTATCGCACATGATACCACACACAAGTAAACACACTGCAATACTTCTTGTATCACACATGATATCACACACACAAGTAAACACACTGCAGGACTACTTGTATCGCACATGATATCACACACAAGTAAACACATTGCAGGAATTATTGTACCGCACATGATATCACACACTAGCAAACACACTGCAGGACTTCTTGTATCGCACATGATATCACACACAAGTAAACACACTGCAGGACTTCTTGTATCGCACATGATATCACACAAGTAAACATGCTGCAGGACTTCTTGTATCACACATGATATCACACACAAGTAAACACACTGCATGACTTCTTGTATCGCACATGATATCACACACAAGTAAACACCCTGCAGGACTTCTTGTATCGCACATGATATCACACACAAGTAAACACACTGCAGGAATTATTGTACCGCACATGATATCACACAAGTAAACATGCTGCAGGACTTCTTGTATCGCACATGATATCACACACAAGTAAACACACTGCAGGAATTCTTGTATCGCACATGATATCACACACAAGTAAACACCCTGCAGGCCTTCTTGTATCGCACATGATATCACACACAAGTAAACACACTGCAGGACTTCTTGTATCGCACATGATATCACACACAAGTAAACACACTGCAGGAATTATTGTACCGCACATGATATCACACAAGTAAACACGCTGCAGGACTTCTTGTATCGCACATGATATCACACACAAGTAAACACCCTGCAGGACTTCTTGTATCGCACATGATATCACACACAAGTAAACACACTGCAGGACTTCTCTTGTATCGCACATGATATCACACAAGTAAACACACTGCAGGACTTCTTGTATCACACAAAAGTAAACACTGCAGGATTTCTTGTGTCGCACATGATATCACACACAAGTAAGCACACTGCAGGACTTTTTGTATCACACAAAAGTAAACACTGCAGGAATTCTTGTATCGCACATGATATCACACACAAGTAAACACACTGCAATACTTCTTGTATCACACATGATATCACACACACAAGTAAACACACTGCAGGACTTCTTGTATCGCACATGATATCACACACAAGTAAACACATTGCAGGAATTATTGTACCGCACATGATATCACACAAGTAAACATGCTGCAGGACTTCTTGTATCACACATGATATCACACACAAGTAAACACACTGCAGGACTTCTTGTATCGCACATGATATCACACACACAAGTAAACACCCTGCAGGACTTCTTGTATCGCACATGATATCACACACAAGTAAACACACTGCAGGAATTATTGTACCGCACATGATATCACACAAGTAAACATGCTGCAGGACTTCTTGTATCGCACATGATATCACACACAAGTAAACACACTGCAGGACTTCTTGTATCACACATGATATCACACACAAGTAAACACCCTGCAGGACTTCTTGTATCGCACATGATATCACACACAAGTAAACACACTGCAGGACTTCTCTTGTATCGCACATGATATCACACAAGTAAACACACTGCAGGACTTCTTGTATGCCACATGATATCACACAAGTAAACACACTGCAGGACTTCTTGTATCACACAAAAGTAAACACTGCAGGATTTCTTGTGTCGCACATGATATCACACACAAGTAAGCACACTGCAGGACTTTTTGTATCACACAAAAATAAACACTGCAGGAATTCTTGTATCGCACGTGATATCACACACAAGCAAACACACTGCAATACTTCTTGTATCACACATGATATCACACACACAAGTAAACACACTGCAGAACTTCTTGTATCGCACATGATATCACACAAGTAAACACATTGCAGGGCTTCTTGTATCGCACATGATATCACACACAAGCAAACACACTGCAGGACTTATTGTATCGTACGTGGTATCATAAACAAGTAAACCCACTGCAGGACTTCTTGTATCGCACATTATATCACACACACAAGTAAACACCCTGCAGGACTTCTTGTATCGCACATGATATCACACATGTAAACACACTGCAGGACTTCTTGTATCACACAAAAGTAAACACTGCAGGAATTCTTGTGTTGCACATGATATCACACACAAGTAAACACACTGCAATACTTCTTGTATCACACATGATATCACACACACAAGTAAACACACTGCAGGACTTCTTGTATCGCACATGATATCACACACACAAGTAAACACACTGCAGGACTTCTTGTATCGCACATGATATCACACACAAGTAAACACATTGCAGGACTTATTGTATCGTACGTGGTATCATAAACAAGTAAACCCACTACAGGACTTCTTGTATCGTACGTGGTATCATAAACAAGTAAACCCACTGCAGGACTTCTTGTATCGCACATTATATCACACACACAAGTAAACACCCTGCAGGACTTCTTGTATCGCACATGATATCACACAAGTAAACACACTGCAGGACTTCTTGTATCACACAAAAGTAAACACTGCAGGAATTCTTGTATCGCACATGATATCACACACAAGTAAACACACTGCAATACCTCTTGTATCACACATGATATCACACACACAAGTAAACACACTGCAGGACTTCTTGTATCGCACATGATATCACACACAAGTAAACACATTGCAGGACTTCTTGTATCGCACATGATATCACAGACAAGCAAACACACTGCAGGACTTATTGTATCGTACGTGGTATCATAAACAAGTAAACCCACTGCAGGACTTCTTGTATCGCACATTATATCACACACACAAGTAAACACCCTGCAGGACTTCTTGTATCGCACATGATATCACACAAGTAAACACACTGCAGGACTTCTTGTATCACACAAAAGTAAACACTGCAGGAATTCTTGTGTCGCACATGATATCACACACACACAGCAGGACTTCTTGTATCGCACATGATATCACACACAAGTAAACACATTGCAGGACTTCTTGTATCGCACATGATATCACACACAAGCAAACACACTGCAGGACTTATTGTATCGAACGTGGTATCATAAACAAGTAAACCCACTGCAGGACTTCCTGTATCGCACATTATATCACACACACAAGTAAACACACTGCAGGACTTCTTGTATCACACATGATATAACACAAGTAAACACACTGCAGGACTTCTTGTATCACACAAAAGTAAACACTGCAGGAATTCTTGTATCGCACATGATATCACACACAAGTAAACACACTGCAATACTTCTTGTATCGCACATGATATCACACACAAGTAAACACACTGCAGGACTTCTTGTATCGCACATTATAACACACAAGTAAACACACTGCAGGACTTCTTGTATCGCACATGATATCACACACAAGCAAACACACTGCAGGACTTATTGTATCGTACGTGGTATCATAAACAAGTAAACCCACTTCAGGACTTCTTGTATCGCACATTATAACACAAGTAAACACACTGCAGGACTTCTTGTATCGCACATGATACCACACACAAGTAAACACACTGCAGGACTTATTGTATCGCACATGATGTCACACACAAGTAAACACACTGCAGGACTTCTTGTATCACACATGATATCACACAAAAGTAAACACTGCAGGACTTCTCTTGTATCGCACATGATATCACATGATATCACACATGTAAACACGCTGCAGGACTTCTTGTATCGCACATGATATCACACACAAGTAAACACACTGCAGGACTTCTTGTATCGCACATTATAACACACAAGTAAACACACTGCAGGACTTCTTGTATCGCACATGATATCACACACAAGTAAACACACTCCATGAGTTAAGTATCAAAATATTACTCTGCGATGTACAGTATACCTGAAAAGTTTGTTAAAAATGCTAGCATGCTAACATTAGCATACATCAAGGGACTCTGGTGTAAACCATTTATAAAAGCTAAAAAAAAAATCCAACCTACTCATGTAAACATGCTAACAAATAGCATTTGTTATGTAACAAAATATTTGATGCTAAGGTGTATACCTGCAACATTTGCACAAAAGAAAACTACCATGCTAATATTAGAATGCTAACAACAGAAAATGGATGGATGAATGGATAATAAAATCCCAAAATATATGAGGTGTATACCCATAGACATCTTATAAGTAGACGCAGCATTGGCTACTGTGACGCGAGGAAATTGGGCCGCCATCTTGAAGTGGTGATGAGGAGCCGGTGAGCAGCCTAAACTGACAGTTGACAGGTAGAAAACAACGGGCTGGTGTTCAGCGTTTTCCTGCTCAAATGAGCGGACTGTTGAAAATAGGAATCGGGGGATTACTTTTCACAAGTAAGATTTAACATTAACAGTATTTTGTGAAAAGAATATTACCACAGAGTCGAGAAGGAGCAAAGATCTTCAATAGTACTGAAATCGTAGCCGCTAGCAAACAAGAGTGTGACCATAATAGAATTGCTTGTCAATGAAATGAATTACATTTAAAAATGTCATACTTGAATAACATAAAGTTGAAATAAATGAAGATAAAGATTGTAAGACAGAATTTGGTTTTATTCTGAATCCAGTGAAACAGATTGGTGGTTTTAGCTGATATAAAGACTTTCAGGTGTTTATATATGTTTATGTTTAAGTATTTGGCAGATGCTTTTATCCAAAATACATACAAAACAATCAGTGTAAACATGATCATTTAAGGGAAGAATGTAATACAAAATATCAATACAA
>NC_084748.1:13143822-13161322 GCF_033978785.1 Entelurus aequoreus
CATGATCATAATGTAAGCTATTTTTCATTTACTTGCTTTTATTTTGAAGCCGGAAGTGTGTGGTTGGTTTGAGAATCAGTCTTGTTTTGACGACAGACAGATAAAAAAAGGGCTTCTCGACTTCCCGCCTACCGTCTTTCATTTCTGCTGAGCTTGTATCCCATCTTGCTAAAGCAGTTACAGTAACAACCTACATTTCATGTAATCAATGCACTAAACTGATGACATTTCACTGCGACTGTGGATCTAAACATTGCAGTGTTTCCCATAAACTGCCAAGATACCTGTGGTGGTGGGGGCGTGGCTAAGGGCGTGGTCACCATGACATCATGGAGTAATTTGCATAATTTACTACAATGATATGATTTTCTCTAAAAAGGCTCAAAAAATGTATACTTACTAATTAATAACAACAGTTTTGTTTTAAACGTCCATCCATCCATCCATCCATTTTACAATATAATTACAACACTTTATGTACATATTTATATACAGATTTGAACAATAAGTTATTCACTGAAATATATTTATTAATTGTGGTTCTTACAAAAAATATATCTTATAAAAATATAAAAGCTAAAATGTCTCTTAAAGCTCTGCCCCTTTAATTAGTGCATACTAAATAATTTAACTTTATCCTACTACTACAACCATATTATTTACCAGCAACATAAAGTGAAACAGAGGCAGAGGCGTCCTGCCACAGTCAGTAACAAATAAACAGAAAACAGTAGTGGTGGTAGATAGACACAAAGCTTCATCAAACATCTGATCCACTGAACAAAGAGCTCCAAAAATCTTGATCCTACACTTCTCTTTTGTAAAGTAAATCTGAACAGTCTATATGGGCATCTACATCAACTATATGATTTGCCTGAGAAGCTGGACAGGACACACAAAACAAAAAAAAAATTGTTTTTGTGGCGGCCTTAATTCTTTCGTGGCGGGCCGCCACAAATAAATGAATGTGTGGGAAACACTGCCTTGACAGCCCTCGTTAAAATCAAGCAATTGGATACTAGTTTCATTTTGTAAAAATTAAAACAAGCAAAGTCTGGATCTGCACAAAAAAAGGTGACGGGTTCTTACAGATTTATGGCCCACCCTCCGACAAAGTTTGGCGAAAATCGGTTTAGCAGTTTTTTGCATAATCCAGTTTAGTTCCTGGCCAGCGCCCTAAGACACCACCTCTGTAGTTAGACCAGGGGTGTCAAACTCATTTTAGATCGGGGGCCACATGGAGAAAAATCTACTCCTAAAATCACGGCACGATAACTTAAAAATAAAGACAACTTCAGATTGTTTTCTTTGTTTAAAAATAGAACAAGCACATTCTGAAAATGTATAAATCATAATGTTGTTGTTTTTTTTAGAAATGTCCGATAATGGCTTTTTTTTTGCCGATATCCAATATTCCGATATTGTCCAACTCTTACTTACTGATACCGATATATACAGTCGTGGAATTAACACATTATTATGCCTAATTTTGTTGTGATGCCCCGCTGGATGCATTAAACAATGTAACAAGGTTTTCCAAAATAAATCAACTGAAGTTATGGGAAAAAATGCCAACATGGCACTGCCATATTTATTATTGAAGTCACAAAGTGCATTATTTTTTTTTAACATGCCTCAAAACAGCAGCTTGGAGGTTGAGGTGGGCGGGGTTGAGGTGGGGGGTAGCGGGGGCGGGGGGGGGGGTGTATATTGTAGCGTCCCGGAAGAGTTAGTGCTGCAAGGGGTTCTGGGTATTTTTACTGATGTGTTTATGTTGTGTTACGGTGCGGATGTTCTCCCGAAATGTGTTTGTCATTCTTGTTTGGTGTGGGTTCACAGTGTGACGCATATTTGTAACAGTGTTAAAGTTGTTTATACGGTCACCCTCAGTGTGACCTGTATGGCAGTTGACCAAGTATGCATTGCATTCACTTGTGTGTGTGAAAAGCCGTAGATATTATGTGACTGGGCCGGCACGCAAAGGCAGTGCCTTTAAGGTTTATTGGCGCTCTGTACTTCTCCCTACGTCCGTGTACACAGCGGCGTTTTAAAAAGTCATACATTTTACTTTTTGAAACCGATACCGATAATTTCCGATATTACATTTTAAAGCATTTATCGGCCGAAAATATCGACAGTCAGATATTATCGGACATCTCTAGTTTTTTTTTACACTTACGTGTTGCGGTTAATAGTATTCTACCTTTATTTGTCGTTATTTATATTTTCTTAATAAGTTATGTGATAATGTTTATCAGTCAACTCATTGGTGTTAATTTTCAATATATCAAGATAAAATAATATCAAAATCAAATTACAAGATTGTATTCATGTAGTATGCTCATTTTCCTCAACTGGTGAACTAACATCATGTGTTTTTTTTTGTTTTTTTTACACATGTAGCATCATCTACAAAGATACAAATAATTGCTATTGTGACATCTAGTGGACACATTTAGAACAGCTGTTTTTTTTCATTCAAAAATGTTGGCTCACTTTTGTACTTAGCAAACTCATCCCGCGGGCCGGATAAAACCTGTTCGCAGGCCGTACGTTTGACACCCCTGAGTTAGACTAATCAATACGTGCATGACTTCAACAGGACCAATTTAAACATCATTTTCAAATATACTTCAGTCACTTATCATCATAGGCAGAACCGTCTCACACACACACACACACTCACACTGCATTACTAAAGTCACCTTCAGATGGTAATGAGGTGTAATTACGGCCCTGTCAGCAATTTTGAGTAAATGCAGAAATGAGATCATCAGAGACATCTTTAAAGAACGTCTGTGGTGCAAAGTTCATATTTGAATGACATAATTTCTCTCCGTGTGGACTAAACTCAGCCCAAGGTGTGTGTGATGAAGCGGCTCTGAATTGTCTGACATTGATCGGTCGATCTTCTTTACGTTGTCGTTGACCGTTTCTGCGCTTCGACGGAAAGGTTATCGGCGTCAGTTCATGTTCTCGTCTAGACGTGCACGTCAATTATCACGTAATGAGAAACATGGCATGCTCGAGGACTATTATTATTTTGAAGATTGAAAATAGGGAGTCCCTGCTGGCGGCAGTGTTTCCCATAAACTGCCAAGATACCTGTGGCGGTGGGGGCGTGGCTATGGGCGTGGTCACCATGACGTCATCAATACATTTGCATAATTTACTATAATGATATGATTTTCTCTAAAAAGGCTCAAAAAATGTATACTTACTAATTAATAATAACGGTTTTGTTTTAAACGTCCATCCATCCATCCATTTTACAATATAATTACAACACTTTATATACATATTTATATACAGATTTGAACAATAAGTTATTCACTGAAATATATTTATTAATTGTGGTTCTTACAAGAAAGATATCTTATAAAATATAAAAGCTAAAATGTCTCTTAAAGCTCTGCCCCTTTAATTAGTGCATACTAAATAATTTAACTTTAGCCTACTACTACAACCATATTATTTACCAGCAACATAAAGTGAAACAGAGGCAGAGGTGTCCTGCCACAGTCAGTAACAAATAAACAGAAAACAGTAGTGGTCAAATACAAATAAGGCAACAAGAGAAGTATCCTACACTTCTCTTTTGTAAAGTAAATCTGAACAGCCTATATGGGCATCTACATCAACTATATGATTTGCCTGAGAAGCTGGACAGGACAACAAAAAAAAAAAATAATAATAATAATTTTTTAAATTTTTTTTTATTTGTGGCGGATGTAATTCTTTCGTGGCGGGCCGCCACAAATAAATGAATGTGTGGGAAACACTGTGGCGGTGTACCGGGCCCCCTGTGGGAATTACTTTCTATTCATATCACAAAGGCAGCCGAGCATTTTGTTCTAATACGCAAATGCAGAACCTCATAAGTTTGAAGACCAGGGCCCGTATTCCTAAAGATTCAGAGAATCCTGTTAGAAAGCTCCTAACGTAACCAAAAAGTTCCTAGCAAGGAGTCTAATGTTAGGAGTGATTCCAGAACGCTCTCCGAGAACTCTGAGCTGGGACTGGACAGAAACTCCTATCTTAGTGAGGAGGTGTGGTTGACCCCCGTTCCTAGGTATGAGTCATCATTTCAAAAGCTGTGATTGCTTGATCTTAAAAGCTATTAAAAATAGGGATGTCCGATAATATTCCGATATTGTCCAACTCTTTAATTACCGATACCGATATCAACCGATATATACAGTCGTGGAATTAACACATTATTATGCCTAATTTGGACAACCAGGTATGGTGAAGATAAGGTACGTTAAAAAAAAATGTATAAAATAAAATAAGATAAATAAATTAAAAACATTTTCTTGAATAAAAAAGAAAGTAAAACAATATAAAAACAGTTACATAGAAACTAGTAATTAATGAAAATGAGTAAAATTAACTGTTAAAGGTTAGTACTATTAGTGGACCAGCAGCACGCACAATCATGTGTGCTTACGGACTGTATCCCTTGCAGACTGTATTGATATATATTGATATATAATGTAGGAACCAGAACATTAATAACAGAAAGAAACAACCCTTTTGTGTGAATGAGTGTGAATGGGGGAGGGAGGTTTTTTGGGTTGGTGCACTAATTGTAAGTGTATCTTGTGTTTTTTATGTTGATTTAAAGGCCTACGGAAACCCACTACTACCGACCACGCAGTCTGATAGTTTATATATCAATGATGAAATCTTAACATTATAACACATGCCAATACGGCCGGGTTAACTTATAAAGTGACATTTTAAATTTGCCGCTAAACTTCCGGTTCGAAACGCCTCTGAGGATGACGTATGCGCGTGACGTAGACCGGCGAACACGGGTATGCCTTCCACATTGAAGCCAATACGAAAAAGCTCTGTTTTCATTTCATAATTCCACAGTATTCTGGACATCTGTGTTCGTGAATCTGTTTCAATCATGTTCATTGCATTATGGAGAAGGAAGCTGAGCAAGCAAAGAAGAAAGTTGTCGGTGCGAAATGGACGTATTTTTCGAACGTAGTCAGCCACAACAGTACACAGCCGGCGCTTCTTTGTTTACATTCCCGAAAGATGCAGTCAAGATGGAAGAACTCGGATAACAGAGACTCTAACCAGGAGGACTTTTGACTTCGATACACAGACGCCTGTAGAGAACTGGGACAACACAGACTCTTACCAGGATTACTTTGATTTGGATGACAAAGACGCAGACGTGCTACTGTGAGTATGCAGCTTTGGCTTTTTTTTGCGTATGTACGTAACTTTTTTAAAATATATAAGCTTTATGAACCTTGGGTTAGGTGAACGGTCTTTTGGGCTGAGTGATTGTGTGTGTTGATCATGTGTTTGAATTGTATTGGCGTGTTCTATGGAGCTAGGAGCTAGCAGAGGAGCTAAGAGCTAGCATAACACGTACCGTACCGTACGTGCGCGTCACGTACGTAACTTTTTAAAAATATATAAGCTTTATGAACCTTGGGTTAGGTGAACGGTCTTTTGGGCTGAGTGATTGTGTGTGTTGATCAGGTGTTTGAATTGTATTGGCGTGTTCTATGGAGCTAGGAGCTAGCAGAGGAGCTAGGAGCTAGCATAACAAACACGCAGGTGTTTTTATGCAGGATTAATTTGTGGCATGTTAAATATAAGCCTGGTTGTGTTGTGGCTAGTAGAGTATATATATGTCTTGTGTTTATTTACTGTTGTAGTCATTCCCAGCTGAATATCAGGTCACCCCCGGCTCTCACAGCATCTTCCCTATCTGAATAGCTTCAACTCCCCACTAGTCCTTCACTTGCACTTTACTCATCCACAAATCTTTCATCCTCGCTCAAATTAATGGGGAAATTGTCGCTTTCTCGGTCCGAATCTCTCTCACTTCATGCGGCCATCATTGTAAACAATAGGGAACTTTGCGTATATGTTCAACTGACTACGTCACGCTACTTCCGGTAGGTGCAAGCCTTTTTTTTATCAGATACCAAAAGTTGCAATCTTTATCGTCGTTGTTCTATACTAAATCCTTTCAGCAAAAATATGGCAATATCGCGAAATGATCAAGTATGACACATAGAATAGATCTGCTATCCCCGTTTAAATAAAAAAAATTCATTTCAGTAGGCCTTTAAATGAGGCAGAACAACCTTCAATATCTACTCCTCATTCTGTAATCAGACACCCACAAATTTAAATATGTATTTGCTTTTGTAATAAATGTTTTACATTGTTAACAGACTTTATGGACCATCCGTATGTTCCAGAAAGAAACATTTCTCATTATTTATTCATTTTCAGCTCAAAGACTCCTATGAATAAAAAAAAAACAGCAGGGAAATAGTTTCCCCTTGCCCGCCCAAAAAGGCAGCATGACTCCCGCCTCCAATAAGCGGGCCCATAGAGGTCGGGTGCTTTGCCAGCTGGGCGGCAGTCGAAGACAGCGCCCTCGGCGGTCTGACCCTTGGCTACATAAGCCAGCTCTTGGGACGTGGAACGTAGGGGTGTAACGGCACACAAACATTTCAGTTCGGTACGTACCTCGGTTTAGAGGTCACGGTTCGGTTCATTTTCGGTACAGTAAGAAAACAACAAAATATACATTTTTGGGTTATTTATTTACCAAATTTGTAAACAATGGCTTAACATACATATACACACAGGGTCCATTGCCAGGGTTAATGTGGTCAACATACACTACCGTTCAAAAGTTTGGGGTCACATTGAAATGTCCTTATTTTTGAAGGAAAAGCACTGTACTTTTCAATGAAGATAACTTTAAACTAGTCTTAACTTTAAAGAAATACACTCTATACCAGGGGTCGGCAACCTTTACCACTCAAAGAGCTATTTTGGCAAGTTTCACAAATTAAAGAAAGTAATGGGAGCCACAAAAAAAAAAAAAATTTAAAATGAAAAACACAGCATACAAAGCTTAAATGCTTTGTGCTATGGCCTTTAAAGCCCTTCTATACAGACATTAGTTTCATGAACCATTTCAAGGTTGTCCTCCATTTCCTGCCAAAATCGCTTTAGCATTTGCTCGTCAATGATGGCAACGCTTTCAGTGATGCTTTGATAGCAGATTTTCCAACATAACCCACAGAAAGTGCTATCCGGTGAACGAGGTGTCCAGGGAATTGGGCCATCGCTTTCATTTATCCACTGTTGGTTTTACATATGGGCCAAATGGGCAATTGCCCGAGGCGGTATTCTCAAGAGGACGTGACCCCGCCAGGAAAATCATTCATAAATTGTACCGTAAAGTGTTTTTGTGTCTTGTCAAACGGCGGTGGTATGTGTTGATCTACAGCGTGTGGGGAATTGGTGCTCCCATGTGTGGTGTAGGCAGGCCTGCCTTTCACATTTGAACCATTACGGTACCTGGGAATCCATACAAGCGCGTAAACCAATTTTGGCACTTTGTGGTAAAAGGCCATGTCTCTCGTTGTTATTAATGCCCACCATTTGTCATCCACAAAATGCTATTTCGCTCCCTTTACTAGAACATTGTGTGCCATAATCCACCCACGCTGCCATTGAAATGCTAAATGGATGTTTTTTCCTTGATTAGCTAGTGTATAAAAAATTCAAATGAGTGGAAACTAGGGCTGGGGGATAAATTGATATAAATATACATCGAGATAAACCCGTATTCGGTATCAATGAAAATGCGTTCAATAAAATGTTATATATTTTTTTCTTCTTCTTCTTCGTCGGTAGAAAGCGGATCAGTGGGAGTGACACACTAACAGCCAATCAGGCGACAGTATCCACTATCAAGTTCGGTTGCGCCATCTTGTTGTCTGACGTTTAAGGGTGTAACAGTACACAAAAATTTCGGTTAGTTACGTACCTCGGTTTAGAGGTCACGGCTCGGTTCATTTTCGGTACAGTAAGAAAAAAACAAAATATAAATTTTCTGGTTATTTATTCACCAAAATTTGTAAACACCAATCCACCAAAATTTCGGTTTGGTACGTACCTCGGTTTAGAGGTCACGGTTCGGTTCATTTTCGGTACAGTAAGAAAAAAACTAAATATACATTTTCTGGTTATTTATTCACCAAAATTTGTAAACACCGATTCACCAAAACTTCGGTTTGGTACGTACCTCGGTTTAGAGGTCACGGTTCGGTTCATTTTCGGTACAGTAAGAAAAAAACAAAATATACATTTTCTGGTTATTTATTCACCAAAATTTGTAAACACCAATTCACCAAAATTTCGGTTTGGTACGTACTTCGGTTTAGAGGTCACGGTTCGGTTCATTTTCGGTACAGTAAGAAAAAAACAAAATATAAATTTTCTGGTTATTTATTCACCAAAATTTGTAAACACCAATTCACCAAAATTTCGGTTTGGTACGTACCTCGGTTTAGAGGTCACGGTTCGGTTCATTTTCGGTACAGTAAGAAAAAAACAAAATATACATTTTCTGGTTATTTATTCACCAAAATTTGTAAACACCAATTCACCAAAATTTCGGTTTGGTACGTACTTCGGTTTAGAGGTCACGGTTCGGTTCATTTTCGGTACAGTAAGAAAAAAACAAAATATAAATTTTCTGGTTATTTATTCACCAAAATTTGTAAACACCAATTCACCAAAATTTCCGTTTGGTACGTACCTCGGTTTAGAAGTCACGGTTCGGTTCATTTTCGGTACAGTAAGAAAAAAACAAAATATACATTTTCTGGTTATTTATTCACCAAAATTTGTAAACACCAATTCACCAAAATTTCGGTTTGGTACATACCTCGGTTTAGAGGTCACGGTTCGGTTCATTTTCGGTACAGTAAGAAAAAAACAAAATATACATTTTCTGGTTATTTATTCACCAAAATTTGTAAACACCAATTCACCAAAATTTCGGTTTGGTACGTACTTCGGTTTAGAGGTCACGGTTCGGTTCATTTTCGGTACAGTAAGAAAAAAACAAAATATAAATTTTCTGGTTATTTATTCACCAAAATTTGTAAACACCAATTCACCAAAATTTCGGTTTGGTACGTACCTCGGTTTAGAGGTCACGGTTCGGTTCATTTTCGGTACAGTAAGAAAAAAACAAAATATACATTTTCTGGTTATTTATTCACCAAAATTTGTAAACACCAATTCACCAAAATTTCGGTTTGGTACGTACTTCGGTTTAGAGGTCACGGTTCGGTTCATTTTCGGTACAGTAAGAAAAAAACAAAATATAAATTTTCTGGTTATTTATTCACCAAAATTTGTAAACACCAATTCACCAAAATTTCGGTTTGGTACGTACCTCGGTTTAGAGGTCACGGTTCGGTTCATTTTCGGTACAGTAAGAAAAAAACAAAATATAAATTTTCTGGTTATTTATTCACCAAAATTTGTAAACACCAATTCACCAAAATTTCGGTTTGGTACGTACCTCGGTTTGGAGGTTACGGTTCGGTTCATTTTCGGTACAGTAAGAAAAAAACAAAATATAAATGTTCTGGTTATTTATTCACCAAAATTTGTAAACACCACTTCACCAAAATTTCGGTTTGGAACGTACCTCGGTTTAGAGGTCACGGTTCGGTTCATTTTCGGTACAGTAAGAAAAAAACAAAATATAAATGTTCTGGTTATTTATTCACCAAAATTTGTAAACACCAATTCACCAAAATTTCGGTTTGGTACGTACCTCGGTTTAGAGGTCACGGTTCGGTTCATTTTCGGTACAGTAAGAAAAAAACAAAATATAAATGTTCTGGTTATTTATTCACCAAAATTTGTAAACAAATTTTGCTTTATCCTTTTAACATAACAATAACATACATATTACACACAGGGTCCATTGCCAGGGTTAATGCAGTCAACATATATTAAAAAAAAACTAAATAAGATAAGGCTCAGAATTGGTTTCTTAAAGGCCTACTAAAAGCCACTACTACCGACCACGCAGTCTGATAGTTTATATATCAATGATGAAATCTTAACATTGCTACACATGCCAATACGGCCGGGTTAACTTATAAAGTGCAATTTAAAATTTCCCGCTAAACTTCCGGTTGAAAACGTCTATGTATGATGACGTATGCGCGTGACGTCAATCGTTGAAACGGAAGTATTCGGACGCCATTGAATCCAATAGAAAAAGCTCTGTTTTCATCTCAAAATTCCACAGTATTCTGGACATCTGTGTTGGTGAATCTTTTGCAATTTGTTTAATGAACAATGAAGACTGCAAAGAAGAAAGCTGTAGGTGGGATCGGTGTATTAGCGGCTGGCTGCAGCAACACAACCAGGAGGACTTTGACTTGGATAGCAGACGCGCTATCCGACGCTAGCCGCCGACCGCATCGATGATCGGGTGAAGTCCTTCATCGCTCCGTCGATCGCTGGAACGCAGGTGAGCACGGGTGTTGATGAGCAGATGAGGGCTGGCTGGCGTGGGTGGATAGCTAATGTTTTTAGCATAGCTCTGTGAGGTCCCGTAGCTAAGTTAGCTTCAATGGCGTCGTTAGCAACAGCATTGTTAAGCTTCGCCAGGCTGGAAAGCATTAACCGTGTAGTTACAGGTCCATGGTTTAATAATATTGTTGATTTTCTGTCTATCCTTCCAGTCAGGGGTTTATTACTTTTATTTCTATCTGCAGTTAAGCCCGATGCTATCACGTTAGCTCCATAGCTAAAGTGCTTCGCCAATGTATTGTCGTGCAGATAAAAGTCACTGTGAATGTCCATTTCGCGTTCTTGACTCTCATTTTCAAGAGGATATAGTATCCGAGGTGGTTTAAAATACAAATCCGTGATCCACAATAGAAAAAGGAGAAAGTGTGGAATCCAATGAGCCAGCTTGTACCTAAGTTACGGTCAGAGCGAAAAAAAGATACGTCCTGCACTGCACTCTAGTCCTTCACTCTCACATTCCTCATCCACAAATCTTTCATCCTCGCTCAAATTAATGGGGTAATCGTCGCTTTCTCGGTCTGAATCGCTCTCGCTGCTGGTGTAAACAATGGGGAAATGTCAGGAGCCTTTCAACCTGCGACGTCACGCTACTTCCCAGTACAGGCAAGGCTTTTTTTTATCAGCGACCAAAAGTTGCGAACTTTATCGTCGATGTTCTCTACTAAATCCTTTCAGCAAAAATATGGCAATATGGCGAAATGATCAAGTATGACACATAGAATGGATCTGCTATCCCCGTTTAAATAAAAAAAAATCATTTCAGTAGGCCTTTAACAAAACCTTTCTACATATAAAGTGCAACATTTCCGCATATAAAGTGCAACATTAAACTGCTTCAAGTTGTTGTTCAGATTAAATAAAATGACAAAAAAATCTAGTTTTTAATGCAATATGGTCTTAAATCTGCTGCAATAAAAACACCAACAGCATTTGTTATTGCTTTAGCCCTGCCTGACTCGCCGAGGAGAGGCTGCTTGAATGCGGTGGGAGCTGTGTTTGTTCGTCTTTCTCTTCGTTGAAGCGATGTTATCCATTGTTGTATCGCACCGCGAAACCGAAATGTTCCCAAACGGGAGATCTTATCGAGGCAGGAGGGTCTTCCAGCTCTGACTTTTGCATGTTGTAGTAGCCCAGTCGTTGCTAGCATGCCGTGTGTTGTGTCTCAGTGTGCATTGTTTACACAACGTGCGGTACGCTACTTGATATGTCCGTGTGGAAACTCGTTCGGTACACCTCCGAACCGACTCGAATCCGGTTCAATACAAATACACGTACCGTTACACCCTTACTGACGGTTGATTCTTTGCATGGAGTGAGAAGAGAACGTAAAAAATGAATAAATTGTGGATAAAAGAGGAAAAGTCACCCAGACAATGTGGCGGTTTGTTGGATTTTTTTTCAAAGGGACCCTAGTCACACCAATGTGGTCTGTAAATGAATCAAGGCACTTTACCACTACCTTGGTAAATGGGTTATACTTGTATGTATATAATTGTATATATGTATATTTCCCACACTACCTTCACACACACATTCACACACTGATGGCGGGAGCTGTCATGCAAGGTGCTAACCACGACCCATCAGGAGCAAGGGTGAAGTTTCTTGTTTAAGGACACAACGGACGTGACTAGGTTGGTAGAAGCTGGGTGTGGAGTTAAAAACTCAGAAGTGTCAGTAATCCATGCCCTACATGAAAAGGAAGGAGGTTCAGTCAGACTCATTCACCAAACAAGCTGCATGCAAGGAAGGACAGCAAGCAGCCACAACCGCAAGATCTACTCTACAAGTTTCTCCAAACACACCAATGGTTTACAACTGTTAAGTTCCACTCATCTACTCCAAAAGGACCCACGGACAACTCATGATTTCCAATTGAAGATCAACTGGAATGAAACCAACAATGCTTCAAGTTGGAAAATAAAAAGTTTATCAATTGGAAATCATGAGTTGTCCGTGGGTCCTTTTGGAGTAGAAGAGTGGAACTTAACACTGGGGATTGAACCAGGAACCCTCAGGTTGCTGGCACGGCCACTCTCCCAACCGCCCCACGCCGTGCTCACCCTTTAGAGCACAGCTAAACCTTCCTGGCACTCAACCAGTAGAAAATAGTTCTTCTCAGGTTTCTCTATGTTTACATTTTCCCACTTTGCACTTTATGAAGCATTTCTTACATATTTTACCTATCTTGCTGATTGTATTGTACCATATGACCCGGGAAGAAATCTGCGTTCAAAGAACTCCGGCTTATTAGTGATTCCCAGAGCCAAAAAAAAAGTCTGCGGGCTATAGAGCGTTTTCTATTCAGGCTCCAGTACTCTGGAATGCCCTCCCGGCAACAGTTAGAGATGCTACCTCAGTAGAAGCATTTAAGTCCCATCTTAAAACTCATTTGTATACTCTAGCCTTTAAATAGACCCCCCTTTTAGACCAGTTGATCTGCCGTTTTTTTCTGCTCTGCCCCCCTCTCCCTTGTGGAGGGGGGGGGGGGGCACAGGTTTGGTGGCCACGGATGAAGCGCTGGCTGTCCAAAGTCGGGACCCGGGGTGGACCGCTCGCCTGTGCATAGGTTGGGGACATCTCTGCGCTGCTGACCTGTCTACGCTCGGGATGGTCTCCTGCTGGCCCCACTATGGACTGGACTCTCACTATTATGTTAGATCCACTATGGACTGGACACTCACTATTATGTTAGATCCACTATGGACTGGACTCTCACTATTATGTTAGATCCACTATGGACTGGACACTCACTATTATGTTAGATCCACTATGGACTGGACACTCACTATTATGTTAGATCCACTATGGACTGGACACTCACTATTATGTTAGATCCACTATGGACTGGACACTCACTATTATGTTAGATCCACTATGGACTGGACACTCACTATTATGTTAGCTCCACTATGGACTGGACTCTCACTATTATGTTAGATCTACTATGGACTGGACTCTCACTATTATGTTAGATCTACTATGGACTGGACTCTCACTATTATGTTAGATCCACTATGGACTGGACTCTCACTATTATGTTAGATCCACTATGGACTGCACTCTCACTATTATGTTAGATCCACTATGGACTGGATTCTCACTATTATGTTAGATCCACTATGGACTGGACACTCACTATTATGTTAGCTCCACTATGGACTGGACTCTCACTATTATGTTAGATCCACTATGGACTGGATTCTCACTATTATGTTAGATCCACTATGGACTGCACTCTCACTATTATGTTAGATCCACTATGGACTGGACTCTCACTATTATGTTAGATCCACTATGGACTGGACACTCACTATTATGTTAGATCCACTATGGACTGGACTCTCACTATTATGTTAGATCCACTATGGACTGGACTCTCACTATTATGTTAGATCCACTATGGACTGGACACTCACTATTATGTTAGATCCACTATGGACTGCACTCTCACTATTATGTTGGATCCACTATGGACTGCACTCTCACTATTATGTTAGATCCACTATGGACTGGACTCTCACTATTATGTTAGATCCACTATGGACTGGACTCTCACTATTATGTTAGATCCACTATGGACTGGACACTCACTATTATGTTAGCTCCACTATGGACTGGACTCTCACTATTATGTTAGATCCACTATGGACTGGACTCTCACTATTATGTTAGATCCACTATGGACTGGACTCTCACTATTATGTTAGCTCCACTATGGACTGGACTCTCACTATTATGTTAGATCCACTATGGACTGGACTCTCACTGTTATGTTAGATCCACTATGGACTGGACTCTCACTGTTATGTTAGATCCACTATGGACTGGACTCTCACTATTATGTTAGATCCACTGCGGACTGGACTCCCACTATTATGTTGGATCCACTATGGACTGGACTCTCACTGTTATGTTAGATCCACTATGGACTGGACTCTCACTATTATGTTAGATCCACTGCGGACTGGACTCCCACTATTATGTTGGATCCACTATGGACTGGACTCTCACTGTTATGTTAGATCCACTATGGACTGGACACTCACTATTATGTTAGATCCACTATGGACTGGACACTCACTATTATGTTAGATCCACTATGGACTGGACACTCACTATTATGTTAGATCCACTATGGACTGGACTCTCACTATTATGTTAGATCCACTATGGACTGGACACTCACTATTATGTTAGATCCACTATGGACTGGACTCTCACTATTATGTTAGATCCACTATGGACTGGACACTCACTATTATGTTAGATCCACTATGGACTGGACACTCACTATTATGTTAGCTCCACTATGGACTGGACTCTCACTATTATGTTAGCTCCACTATGGACTGGACTCTCACTATTATGTTAGATCCACTATGGACTGGACACTCACTATTATGTTAGATCCACTATGGACTGGACACTCACTATTATGTTAGATCCACTATGGACTGGACTCTCACTATTATGTTAGATCCACTATGGACTGGACACTCACTATTATGTTAGATCCACTATGGACTGGACTCTCACTATTATGTTAGATCCACTATGGACTGGACACTCACTATTATGTTAGATCCACTATGGACTGGACACTCACTATTATGTTAGATCCACTATGGACTGGACACTCACTATTATGTTAGATCCACTATGGACTGGACACTCACTATTATGTTAGATCCACTATGGACTGGACACTCACTATTATGTTAGCTCCACTATGGACTGGACTCTCACTATTATGTTAGATCTACTATGGACTGGACTCTCACTATTATGTTAGATCTACTATGGACTGGACTCTCACTATTATGTTAGATCCACTATGGACTGGACTCTCACTATTATGTTAGATCCACTATGGACTGCACTCTCACTATTATGTTAGATCCACTATGGACTGGATTCTCACTATTATGTTAGATCCACTATGGACTGGACACTCACTATTATGTTAGCTCCACTATGGACTGGACTCTCACTATTATGTTAGATCCACTATGGACTGGATTCTCACTATTATGTTAGATCCACTATGGACTGCACTCTCACTATTATGTTAGATCCACTATGGACTGGACTCTCACTATTATGTTAGATCCACTATGGACTGGACACTCACTATTATGTTAGATCCACTATGGACTGGACTCTCACTATTATGTTAGATCCACTATGGACTGGACTCTCACTATTATGTTAGATCCACTATGGACTGGACACTCACTATTATGTTAGATCCACTATGGACTGCACTCTCACTATTATGTTAGATCCACTATGGACTGCACTCTCACTATTATGTTAGATCCACTATGGACTGGACTCTCACTATTATGTTAGATCCACTATGGACTGGACTCTCACTATTATGTTAGATCCACTATGGACTGGACACTCACTATTATGTTAGCTCCACTATGGACTGGACTCTCACTATTATGTTAGATCCACTATGGACTGGACTCTCACTATTATGTTAGATCCACTATGGACTGGACACTCACTATTATGTTAGCTCCACTATGGACTGGACTCTCACTATTATGTTAGCTCCACTATGGACTGGACTCTCACTATTATGTTAGATCCACTATGGACTGGACACTCACTATTATGTTAGATCCACTATGGACTGGACTCTCACTGTTATGTTAGATCCACTATGGACTGGACTCTCACTGTTATGTTAGATCCACTATGGACTGGACTCTCACTGTTATGTTAGATCCACTATGGACTGGACTCTCACTGTTATGTTAGATCCACTATGGACTGGACTCTCACTATTATGTTAGATCCACTGCGGACTGGACTCCCACTATTATGTTGGATCCACTATGGACTGGACTCTCACTGTTATGTTGGATCCACTATGGACTGGACTCTCACTATTATGTTAGATCCACTGCGGACTGGACTCCCACTATTATGTTGGATCCACTATGGACTGGACTCTCACTGTTATGTTAGATCCACTATGGACTGGACACTCACTATTATGTTAGATCCACTATGGACTGGACACTCACTATTATGTTAGATCCACTATGGACTGGACTCTCACTATTATGTTAGATCCACTATGGACTGGACTCTCACTATTATGTTAGATCCACTATGGACTGGACACTCACTATTATGTTAGATCCACTATAGACTGGACTCTCACTATTATGTTAGATCCACTATGGACTGGACACTCACTATTATGTTAGATCCACTATGGACTGGACACTCACTATTATGTTAGATCCACTATGGACTGGACTCTCACTATTATGTTAGATCCACTATGGACTGGACACTCAATATTATGTTAGATCCACTATGGACTGGACACTCACTATTATGTTAGATCCACTATGGACTGGACACTCACTATTATGTTAGATCCACTATGGACTGGACTCTCACTATTATGTTAGATCAACTATGGACTGGACTCTCACTATTATGTTAGATCCACTATGGACTGGACACTCACTATTATGTTAGATCCACTATGGACTGGACTCTCACTATTATGTTAGATCAACTATGGACTGGACACTCACTATTATGTTAGATCCACTATGGACTGGACTCTCACTATTATGTTAGATCCACTATGGACTGGACTCTCACTATTATGTTAGATCCACTATGGACTGGACACTCACTATTATGTTAGATCCACTATGGACTGGACTCTCACTATTATGTTAGATCCACTATGGACTGGACACTCACTATTATGTTAGCTCCACTATGGACTGGACTCTCACTATTATGTTAGATCCACTATGGACTGGACTCTCACTATTATGTTAGATCCACTATGGACTGGACACTCACTATTATGTTAGATCCACTATGGACTGGACACTCACTATTATGTTAGATCCACTATGGACTGGACACTCACTATTATGTTAGATCCACTATGGACTGGACTCTCACTATTATGTTAGATCCACTATGGACTGGACACTCACTATTATGTTAGATCCACTATGGACTGGAGACTCACTATTATGTTAGCTCCACTATGGACTGGACTCTCACTATTATGTTAGATCCACTATGGACTGGACACTCACTA
>NC_084748.1:13168822-13208822 GCF_033978785.1 Entelurus aequoreus
CAAACTGCTCTGTTTTCATCGAACAATTCCACAGTATTCTGGACATCTGTGTTGGTGAATCTTTTGCAATTTGTTTAATGAACAATGGAGATTGCAAAGAAGAAAGTTGTAGGTGGGATCGGTGTATTAGCGGCTGGCTGTAGCAACACAACAAGGAGTACTTACTTGGATAGCAGACGCGCTAGCCGATGCTAGCCGATGCTAGCCGCCAACCGCATCTGTGTTGGGGTGAAGTCCTTCGTCGCGCCGTCGATCGCTGGAACGCAGGTGAGCACGGGTGTTGATGAGCAGATGAGGGCTGGCTGGCGTAGGTGGAGCGTTTATGTTTTTATCATAGCTCTGTGAGGTCCGGTTGCTAAGTTGCTAAGTTAGTTTCAGCGTCGTTAGCAACAGCATTGTTAAGCTTTGCCAAGCTGAGAATTATTAACCGTGTAGTTACATGTCCATGGTTTAATAGTATTGTTGATCTTCTGTCTATCCTTCCAGTCAGGGATTCATTTATTTTGTTTCTATCTGCATTGGAGCCAGATGCTATCACGTTAGCTCAGTAGCTAAAGCGCTTCGCTGATGTATTGTCGTGGAGATAAAAGTGACTGTGAATGTCCATTTCGCGTTCTCGACTCTCATTTTCAAGAGGATATAGTATCTGAGGTGGTTTAAAATACAAATCCGTGATCCACAATAGAAAAAGGAGAGTGTGTAGAATCCAATGAGACCTTGTACCTAAGTTACGGTCAGAGCGAAAAAAGATACACCCTGCACTGCCTCTCTAGTTCTTAACTCTAACGTTCCTCATCCACGAATCTTTCATCTTCGCTCAAATTAATGGGGTAATCGTCGCTTTCTCGATCCGAATCTCTCTCGCCTCTCGGGGAATTGTGAGGAATCCTTCCTCCTGTGACGTCACGCTACTTCTGGTATAGGCAAGGCTTTTTTTTAATCAGCGACCAAAAGTTGCGAACTTCATCGTCGATGTTCTATACTAAATCCTTTCAGCAAAAATATGGCAATATCGCGAAATGATCAAGTATTACACATAGAAAGGATCTGCTATCCCCGTTTAAATAAATAAAAATTCATTTCAGTAGGCCTTTAACGTGGGGAGACTGGTGCACAGACAGTCACCACACGATCCTTGACAGAATCGGGTCAGGGTCCAGTGGCATGGCGTCCAAGACGACTGGGGACCCTTTTCTGCTGCAGCCTTCTTCCGCCATCGCAGCCGTTGTGGTAGTCATTAAATCTACCGTCTTCCGCCTGCTCCACCGTTGAGGTCTTCACCCGGCTACTGGGCAGTCAGGTACTAGGCCTTTGCCAAGGGCCACCTGGGGTAACAGTAGTAAAGGGGTTAACCTCGTAGTGCCCCAAGACCCCATAGAGGAGCCTCCACTGCCGGATGCACTTTAACGGCATGCCCAGGACACAGTCTAGGTATATACCATATATGTCATATAGGTAATGCTCTGCTGTAATTCTTTTCAAGGCACAATTCGAGGTCATTGCGACCAAGTTGCAGTAAGTAGATTGACAGTTTCCTGATTAAACTCACGACCTCTTGCGTGCCGAACTTGGCCGTAGTTTGTACACCGTTGTCTCACATTTCTGAAAACACAAACCAAAAAGCTAAATTTTACCCGCCCACCCACAAAAAGATGCTTGTGTGCCGACAGAAGTGAAAAGCCCATTTAGATGATCGCATTTAAATGCGTCACGCCCGCCTGCCAATTCCATTTCGATAAGCAGGCTCGACAATATTTCATACAGACTTCACGCTGATGAAAGGGAGTGCGTTTGTTTCCCTTCTTAAAAGCCCTCCACTCCAAAGGCTCCATCTAACTCTTACAAAGCAACAATGGCAATATTGTTTGGCTGGCCCCGACAACCACTTCCATTCAACACTGCACTTTGACTATTATGGTATGTTCTGTACATATACACTCCTATCCTAGCTTGACTGTTACTTTACCGGATTAAAACAGCCAGCAGTGTTTTACAGTCAATGTCGAAAAAAAGTTAAATCCTATCAGAGTCCGTATGGAGGTTGACTGTCAACTTCCACGAGTATGAGTGCGAGTGCAACCCACACATTTTGGCAAGCATTTTATTCTATCATGTCAGGGACAATACTATGGAAAAGGTAAATTTGCATATACTTTAGAGCAGTGCAGTCCAAACTGGAGCATCATACTTTGTATTTACCTATATGACCCAATCCAAACAACCTTCCCTAGTCATGGCGCTGGAAAAAACAATTCAACCAGCACAAAAAGTCAATACGCATGCTCACACATAACTCAACCTGCTCACTGAAATTTTGAGCTCAATGCGACCTCCGCAGTGGTTAATTTTGTTGACAGTTTATCTAAGAAACATATTCATTATTATAATTTAATTACAATGTATATTTTCATGTCCGATATTATCGGCCGATAAATGCTTTAAAATGTTATATCGGAAATTATCGGTTTGAAAAAGTTAAATTAATGACTTTTTAAAACGCCGTTGTACGGAGGGGTACATATCCGGTAAAACACGGATATGTGTGTTGTTGCCGGTGCTGTAGCCGTGGCTAACAAGCGCGCTTGCTCGGTGACTGACTAACGACACCATGTCTATGGCATACTTGCCAACCCTCCCGATTTTCCCGGGAGACTCCCGAATTTCAGGGCCCCTCCCGAAAATCTCCCGGGGCAACCATTCTTCCGAATTTCTCCCGATTTCCACCCAGACGACAATATTGTGGGCGTTCCTTAAAGGCACTGCCTTTAGCGTCCTTTCTCATGTATATCACACATAACTCAACCTGCTCACTGAAATTTGTGGATAGTATAAAAAAAAAAACAGACAACCACCATAAAAAAAATCGGCCCCAGTCAAATTTGAGCTCAATGCGACCTCCGCAGTGGTTCTTAACCATACTTTAATTTTGTTGACAGTTTATCTAAGAAACATATTCATTATTATAATTTAATTACAATGTATATTTTCAGTAGAGATGTCCGATATTATCGGCCGATAAATGCTTTAAAATGTGATATCGGAAATTATCGGTTTCAAAAAGTTAAATTAATGACTTTTTAAAACGCCGTTGTACGGAGGGTTACATATCCGGTAAAACACGGATATGTGTGTTGTTGCCGGTGCTGTAGCCGTGGCTAACAAGCGCGCTTGCTCGGTGACTGACTAACGACAACATGTCTATGGCATACTTAGCCAACCCTCCCGATTTTCCCGGGGGACTCCCGAATTTCAGTGGCCCTCCCGAAAATCTCCCGGGGCAACCATTCTCCCGAATTTCTCCCGATTTCCACCCAGACAACAATATTGGGGGCGTTCCTTAAAGGCACTGCCTTTAGCGTCCTTTCTCATCTATATCACACATAACTCAACCTGCTCACTGAAATTTGTGGATAGTATAAAAAAAAAAAAAAAACAGACAACCACCATAAAAAAATCGGCCCCAGTCAAATTTGAGCTCAATGCGACCTCCGCAGTGGTTCTTAACCATACTTTAATTTTGTTGACAGTTTATCTAAGAAACATATTCATTATTATAATTTAATTACAATGTATATTTTCAGTAAAGATGTCCGATATTATCGGCCGATAAATGCTTTAAAATGTGATATCGGAAATTATCGGTTTCAAAAAGTTAAATTAATGACTTTTTAAAACGCCGTTGTACGGAGGGGTACATATCCGGTAAAACACGGATATGTGTGTTGTTGCCGGTGCTGTAGCCGTGGCTAACAAGCGCGCTTGCTCGGTGACTGACTAACGACACCATGTCTGTGGCATACTTGCCAACCCTCCCGATTTTCCCGGGGGACTCCCGAATTTCAGTGGCCCTCCCGAAAATCTCCCGGGGCAACCATTCTTCCGAATTTCTCCCGATTTCCACCCAGACGACAATATTGTGGGCGTTCCTTAAAGGCACTGCCTTTAGCGTCCTTTCTCATCTATATCACACATAACTCAACCTGCTCACTGAAATTTGTGGATAGTATAAAAAAAATAAAAAAAAGACAACCACCATAAAAAAAATCGGCCCCAGTCAAATTTGAGCTCAATGCGACCTCCGCAGTGGTTCTTAACCATACTTTAATTTTGTTGACAGTTTCTCTAAGAAACATATTCATTATTATAATTTAATTACAATGTATATTTTCAGTAGAGATGTCCGATATTATCGGCCGATAAATGCTTTAAAATTTGATATCGGAAATTATCGGTTTCAAAAAGTTAAATTAATGACTTTTTAAAACGCCGTTGTACGGAGGGGTACATATCCGGTAAAACACGGATATGTGTATTGTTGCCGGTGCTGTAGCCGTGGCTAACAAGCGCGCTTGCTCGGTGACTGACTAACGACAACATGTCTATGGCATACTTGCCAACCCTCCCGATTTTCCCGGGAGACTCCCGAATTTCAGTGCCCCTCCTGAAAATCTCCCGGGGCAACCATTCTTCCGAATTTCTCCCGATTTCCACCCAGACGACAATATTGGGGGCGTTCCTTAAAGGCACTGCCTTTAGCGTCCTTTCTCATCTATACCACACATAACTCAACCTGCTCACTGAAATTTGTGGATAGTATAAAAAAAAAAAAAAAACAGACAACCACCATAAAAAAATCGGCCCCAGTCAAATTTGAGCTCAATGCGACCTCCGCAGTGGTTCTTAACCATACTTTAATTTTGTTGACAGTTTATCTAAGAAACATATTCATTATTATAATTTAATTACAATGTATATTTTCAGTAAAGATGTCCGATATTATCGGCCGATAAATGCTTTAAAATGTGATATCGGAAATTATCGGTTTCAAAAAGTTAAATTAATGACTTTTTAAAACGCCGTTGTACGGAGGGGTACATATCCGGTAAAACACGGATATGTGTGTTGTTGCCGGTGCTGTAGCCGTGGCTAACAAGCGCGCTTGCTCGGTGACTGACTAACGACACCATGTCTGTGGCATACTTGCCAACCCTCCCGATTTTCCCGGGGGACTCCCGAATTTCAGTGGCCCTCCCGAAAATCTCCCGGGGCAACCATTCTTCCGAATTTCTCCCGATTTCCACCCAGACGACAATATTGTGGGCGTTCCTTAAAGGCACTGCCTTTAGCGTCCTTTCTCATCTATATCACACATAACTCAACCTGCTCACTGAAATTTGTGGATAGTATAAAAAAAATAAAAAAAAGACAACCACCATAAAAAAAATCGGCCCCAGTCAAATTTGAGCTCAATGCGACCTCCGCAGTGGTTCTTAACCATACTTTAATTTTGTTGACAGTTTCTCTAAGAAACATATTCATTATTATAATTTAATTACAATGTATATTTTCAGTAGAGATGTCCGATATTATCGGCCGATAAATGCTTTAAAATTTGATATCGGAAATTATCGGTTTCAAAAAGTTAAATTAATGACTTTTTAAAACGCCGTTGTACGGAGGGGTACATATCCGGTAAAACACGGATATGTGTATTGTTGCCGGTGCTGTAGCCGTGGCTAACAAGCGCGCTTGCTCGGTGACTGACTAACGACAACATGTCTATGGCATACTTGCCAACCCTCCCGATTTTCCCGGGAGACTCCCGAATTTCAGTGCCCCTCCTGAAAATCTCCCGGGGCAACCATTCTTCCGAATTTCTCCCGATTTCCACCCAGACGACAATATTGGGGGCGTTCCTTAAAGGCACTGCCTTTAGCGTCCTTTCTCATCTATACCACACATAACTCAACCTGCTCACTGAAATTTGTGGATAGTATAAAAAAAAAAAAACAGACAACCACCATAAAAAAAATCGGCCCCAGTCAAATTTGAGCTCAATGCGACCTCCGCAGTGGTTCTTAACCATACTTTAATTTTATTGACAGTTTATCTAAGAAACATATTCATTATTATAATTTAATTACAATGTATATTTTCAGTAGAGATGTCCGATATTATCGGCCGATAAATGCTTTAAAATGTGATATCGGAAATTATCGGTTTCAAAAAGTTAAATTAATGACTTTTTAAAACGCCGTTGTACGGGGGGTTACATATCCGGTAAAACACGGATATGTGTGTTGTTGCCGGTGCTGTAGCCGTGGCTAACAAGCGCGCTTGCTCGGTGACTGACTAACGACACCATGTCTATGGCATACTTGCCAACCCTCCCGATTTTCCCGGGAGACTCCCGAATTTCAGTGGCCCTCCCGAAAATCTCCCGGGGCAACCATTCTCCCGAATTTCTCCCGATTTCCACCCAGACGACAATATTGGGGGCGTTCCTTAAAGGCACTGCCTTTAGCGTCCTTTCTCATCTACATCACACATAACTCAACCTGCTCACTGAAATTTGTGGATAGTATAAAAAAAAAACAACAGACAACCACCATAAAAAAATCGGCCCCAGTCAAATTTGAGCTCAATGCGACCTCCGCAGTGGTTCTTAACCATACTTTAATTTTGTTGACAGTTTATCTAAGAAACATATTCATTATTATAATTTAATTACAATGTATATTTTCAGTAGAGATGTCCGATATTATCGGCCGATAAATGCTTTAAAATGTGATATCGGAAATTATCGGTTTCAAAAAGTTAAATTAATGACTTTTTAAAATGCCGTTGTACGGAGGGGTACATATCCGGTAAAACACGGATATGTGTGTTGTTGCCGGTGCTGTAGCCGTGGCTAACAAGCGCGCTTGCTCGGTGACTGACTAACGACAACATGTCTATGGCATACTTGCCAACCCTCCCGATTTTCCCGGGGGACTCCCGAATTTCAGTGGCCCTCCCGAAAATCTCCCGGGGCAACCATTCTTCCGAATTTCTCCCGATTTCCACCCAGACAACAATATTGGGGGCGTTCCTTAAAGGCACTGCCTTTAGCGTCCTTTCTCATCTATATCACACATAACTCAACCTGCTCACTGAAATTTGTGGATAGTATAAAAAAAAAAACAGCCAAACACCATAAAAAAATCGGCCCCAGTCAAATTTGAGCTCAATGCGACCTCCGCAGTGGTTCTTAACCATACTTTAATTTTGTTGACAGTTTATCTAAGAAACATATTCATTATTATAATTTAATTACAATGTATATTTTCAGTAGAGATGTCCGATATTATCGGCCGATAAATGCTTTAAAATGTGATATCGGAAATTATCGGTTTCAAAAAGTTAAATTAATGACTTTTTAAAACGCCGTTGTACGGAGGGGTACATATCCGGTAAAACACGGATATGTGTATTGTTGCCGGTGCTGTAGCCATGGCTAACAAGCGCGCTTGCTCGGTGACTGACTAACGACAACATGTCTATGGCATACTTGCCAACCCTCCCGATTTTCCCGGGGTACTCCCGAATTTCAGTGGCCCTCCCGAAAATCTCCCGGGGCAACCATTCTTCCGAATTTCTCCTGATTTCCACCCAGACGACAATATTGGGGGCGTTCCTTAAAGGCACTGCCTTTAGCGTCCTTCCTCACCTGAAACCTTCACCCCTTAACGTGCGCACCTGAGTGAGGACAGCCTGTCATCATGTCCGCTTTTCCTCCATACAAACAGCGTGCCGGCGCAGTCACATAACATCTACGGCTTTACACACACACACACAAGTGAATGCACCGCATACTTGGTCAACAGCCATACAGGTCACACTGAGGGTAAACAACTTTAACATTGTTACAAATATGCGCTACACTGTGAACCCACACCAAACAAGAATGACAAACACATTTCGGGAGAACATCCGCACCGTAACACAACATACACACAACACAACAAATACCCAGAACCCCTTGCAGCACTAACTTTTCCGGGACGCTACAATATACTCCCCCGCCCCCTTCAACCTCAACTAGTTGTAGTGGGTATCAGGATTATCTCAGTGAGAGCATGTCCCAAATTCCAAGCTGCTGTTCTGAGGCATGTTAAAAAAAATAATAATGCACTTTGTGACTTCAATAATAAATATGGCAGTGCCATGTTGGCATTTTTTTCTATAACTCGAGTTAATTTATTTTGGAAAACCTTGTTACATTGTTTAATGCATCCAGCGGGGCATCACAACAAAATTAGGCATAATAATGTGTTAATTCCACGACTGTATATATCGCTATCGCTTGATATCGGAATCAGTAATTAAGAGTTGGACAATATCGGAATATCGGCAAAAAAGCCATTATCAGACATCTCTAATTTTCAGCACTGCATATTTGTATATAAATGTATTTTTCGTCAGATTTTATGAGTCCCTTATTAGCAGTATATTTGATTAGTATTTATTTTCGTAATCAGTCTGACCTAAGCCTTGATAATAATCTAATAATAAAATAATAAAAAACTTTGAGAACCACCGTTCTATAGTGTTGACATAAAACTGTGGTCTGAACTCACGCTTGTCAGATACGGTATGTCTGCTGCATGATACAAGTCTGCTCGACATGTCCTTCTTAAAAAATAAAAAAAAAACATTTGGCTTAAAGAGCCGCAGGCTAGAAATCTTCCTGCATGGCCAGATGTCCCGTCTGGCACCGACGCAGCACCTGTCACTGGCGAGGGGGCGCGTGGAGGCGAGGCCACGGTACCTGGGGTGATATCATGACGATGAATGGTCTCACTTTAAAACATTTGCAAGTAGAAATAGTCTGTTCCAGGGTCAAACTGTTGCCATCATAAATCGGTTACTTTGGCAGGTGACACATGCTAACTTTTAGCATACTTTTGTTATCATGCTAATTTTAGCATGCTAACTTTTGCAGCTAATTTTACACTTTTCCCCCTAATTCCACTTCCATACACCTTAGAGTCACATAACGCCAGTGTTTAACTATATTCTGTAGCATTATAACATTAGCATGCTAACATTAGCATAACTTTTTCAGCTAATTTTACACTTTTCCCTCTAATTCCGCAGCCATACACCTCATAGTCATATAACTTGGTATGTGACACATGCAAACTATTAGCATGCTAATATTAACTTTTTGAGCTACTTTTGCACTCGTTTACCCCAGTGTCATATAGCATTGTATGTGGCACTTGTTAACTGTTAGCATGCTAACTTTTTAAGCTAATGTTACACTTTTTTCTTTAATTCCACAGCCATACACCTTCAAATCATATAACTTGGTATGTGACACATGCTAACTTTTAGCATGTTAACCTGTCAGCATGTTTATGTTTATGTAACGTTTAGGCCAGCTCTTTAACTCATTTTGTACGGTTACACATAAAACTCACTGATTCGGACACTCGGCGCCATCTCGAAAGTACGCCGGCTTCCACCGACCCCCGGCCAGAGATCCAGGGCACAGATAGAAGTCCCATCAAAAAATTTCCGAGGGAATTTCCTAGTTAATTTTTGGAATCCGGTCAACTTGCTTTGTTTGCACTTCATCGTTTACCATGAATTGAAAAACTCATTCGGGTGTTACCATTTAGTGGTCAATTATACGGAATATGTACTGTACTGTGTAATCTACTAATAAAAGTCTCAATCAATCAATCAATCAAATCGCATGCTTGTGACGTCGAGGCCACATTGGGGCCTTTGCGTGTTTATACTGGAGTCTGAAAAATATCCAATTTTACTTGTAATAAAAACAGTCAGCTGGAAAAAAAAAATCGCATTCAAAGAAAATCAGACCTGTTCCACTTTGGCCTGCAGTGTAAACGTAGTCCTTAACACCTCAATCTCACGCAGGATTCTCACAAGGATGAGGCAAAAACTAACCCAGATCCAGTGTGTATTGTTTCTTATGAGAAAAAATGTTCATAGTTGCAAATAAAATGCACAAACACAACTGCCACACTAATGAACATGTTAAATGAATACCACTGCCTGCCAATCAGAAGTGAACAGCAGTCAGACTCTCATTAGATGGTGTACCTAATGTACTGTAACTGACATGTCACAACTTCATGCTGTTCTTGTTTGTATTCCAGTGTCCTGTTTGGATTTAGAGAGCAAAAGGGCCTGCAGCAGGTTTTGTCAACTAATAAAATCAGTATCAGACGATTTTAAAAGTGGTCCTCAGGGAAAAGTTGACCCACTTTAATTTTAGCAATTTTTTGGGTCCGTGTTGACAAAAATGCTGACAGTCTGACCGTCACCAGAGCAGATTGGCCTGGTCACACGACTTCACGCCATAAGGTCACACGCACGTCTGCAAAACCGATATTATTTAGTAAAGGCTTGATTCTGCACTGCAAAAACAGATATCTAAGTAAGATTAAATATCTCAAATAAGGGTAATATTTGTTTATTTTCTGTCTGATGAGATCATTCTTCTCACTAAGCAGATTTTATGTTAGAGTGTTTTACTTGTTTTAAAGGCCTACTGAAACCCACTACTACCGACCACGCAGTCTGATAGTTTGTATATCAATGATGAAATCTTAACATTATAACACATGCCAATACGGCCGGGTTAACTTATAAAGTGACATTTTAAATTTGCCGCTAAACTTCCGGTTCGAAACGCCTCTGAGGATGACGTATGCGCGTGACGTAGCCCGGCGAACACGGGTATGCCTTCCACATTGAAGCCAATACGAAAAAGCTCTGTTTTCATTTCATAATTCCACAGTATTCTGGACATCTGTGTTCGTGAATCTGTTGCAATCATGTTCATTGCATTATGGAGAAGGAAGCTGAGCAAGCAAAGAAGAAAGTTGTCGGTGCGAAATGGACGTATTTTTCGAACGTAGTCAGCAACAACAGTACACAGCCGGCGCTTCTTTGTTTACATTCCCGAAAGATGCAGTCAAGATGGAAGAACTCGGATAACAGAGACTCTAACCAGGAGGACTTTTGACTTCGATACACAGACGCCTGTAGAGAACTGGGACAACACAGACTCTTACCAGGATTACTTTGATTTGGATGACAAAGACGCAGACGTGCTACTGTGAGTATGCAGCTTTGGCTTCTAAACATTTCATCGCTTGACCGTATGTGCGCAACTTTCTTTGCGTATGTACGTAACTTTTTTAAAATATATAAGCTTTATGAACCTTGGGTTAGGTGAACGGTGTTTTTATGCAGGATTAATTTGTGGCATATTAAATATAAGCCTGGTTGTGTTGTGGCTAATAGAGTATATATATGTCTTGTGTTTATTTACTGTTGTAGTCATTCCCAGCTGAATATCAGGTCACCCCCGGCTCTCACAGCATCTTCCCTATCTGAATAGCTTCAACTCCCCACTAGTCCTTCACTTGCATTTTACTCATCCACAAATCTTTCATCCTCGCTCAAATTAATGGGGAAATTGTCGCTTTCTCGGTCCGAAACTCTCTCACTTCATGCGGCCATCATTGTAAACAATAGGGAACTTTGCGTATATGTTCAACTGACTACGTCACGCTACTTCCGGTAGGGGCAAGCCTTTTTTTTATCAGATACCAAAAGTTGCAATCTTTATCGTCATTGTTCTATACTAAATCCTTTCAGCAAAAATATGGCAATATCGCGAAATGATCAAGTATGACACATAGAATAGATCTGCTATCCCCGTTTAAATAAAAAAAAAATGAATTTTTTTTTATTGTTCTAAAAAAAAATGTTTTATTGTTCTAAAAAATTCATTTCAGTAGGCCTTTAAAGGCCTACTGAAATGATTTTTTTTTTTATTTAAACGGGGATAGCAGATCTATTCTATGTGTCATACTTGATCATTTCGCGATATTGCCATATTTTTGCTGAAAGGATTTAGTATAGAACAACCACGATAAAGATCGCAGCTTTTGGTATCTGACAAAAAAAAGCCTTGCCCCTACCGGAAGGAGCGTGACGTAGTCAGCTGAACATTTCCGCAAAGTTCCCTACCGTTTACAGTGATGGCGGCCAGAAGTGAGAGCGATTCGGACCGAGAAAGCGACGATTTCCCCATTAATTTGAGCGAGGATGAAAGATTTGTGGATGAGGAACGTTAGAGTGCATTTCAAGACATATCTTTTTTCGCTCTGACCGTAACTTAGGTACAAGCTGGCTCATTGGATTCCACACTCTCTCCTTTTCTTTCTCCCGTAAGTTGCGACAACATTTAATAAATATTATCAATGAATGACATAGAGGAAATACGCAAGTCGCTAAACTTCATGTCAGGGGACCTGGCTAGCGTCTCCCAACAGTCAAGTCAAGTCAAGTCAAGTCAACTTTATTTATATAGCACATTTTCAACAACTTTTTAGATTGCACCAAAGTGCTTTACAGGTTAAAAAAGCATGGAGCAAACAAAAAACAAACAACAAAAAAAAAAAAAAAACAACAACAAAAAAAACAAAAAAACAACTAAGCAAAACAAAAAAAAACAAACAAAGAACATAAACAATGAGTGTGCTAAACAAGATAATGCAAATGCAATACGGTAAAAGGGGTCGAATAAAAAGTTTTTAAAAATTTGCAGAATAAAAAATAAATAAATAAATAAATAAATAATAATAATAAAAGTGCTACAAATTGAAAAATACAACTAAAGCGAAGGGGTGGGAGGGGGGGGGGACTAGAAATGGGGCGGACTCAGCTCGGGTCAAAGGCCAGCGAGAAGAGGTAGGTCTTAAGGAGGGTTTTGAAGACCCCCAGGCTCCGGGCTGACCTAATGTGGAGGGGAAGGCTGTTCCAGAGCTTAGGGGCGGCAACGGAAAAGGCTCTGTCCCCTCTGGTCTTTAGCCTGGATCTGGGGACCGCCAAAAGCATTTGGTCAGCTGACCTCAAGGCTCTAGACGAGGTATGGTGATGCAGCAGCTCGGTCAAGTATTGTGGGGCCAGACCATTTAGGGATTTAAAAACAATTAAAAGTAATTTAAAGCTAAGCAAGCTAACGGAGCTTGTAGATGAAGTGTTCCTCACTCAAAGAAACAATCCGACAAAAAGACAAGACAATAACTGATCTTGAAAGGAGAGTTGAAAACTTGGAGCAGTACACGAGGATGGAAGATGTCATCATCACGGGACTAAACATCAGACCGCGCTCATATGCCCGAGCTGCTACGGCGGGCAGAAATGTTGGAGAGGACGCAGAGACGGAGGATCTGCAAACTCTGGAGGACCAAGTCTTGCACTTTTTGAAAGGAAAAGACGTACACGTGGATGCAAACAATATCTCAGCGTGTCATACACTGCCACGCAGAGACAAAGCAAAGCCTGCAGTCCTTGTGCGCTCTGTAAACCGGAGACACAAAATGGAACTACTGAGACAAGGAAGAAAGTTGAAGGGATCAGCGGTGTATATCAATGAGCATCTGACCAAGAAAATATCGGATATAGCACGGGAAGCACGGATCCTGAGAAAAAACAACAAGATTGGAGCCACATGGACAAGAAACTGCAAGGTTTTCATTCAGCTGAATGGATCTACGCCGGAAAAAGCAAAAGTGATACTGGTAAGAGAACTTGAAGACCTCGAACAGTTCAGATAATGTCGATTGTTCCATTTTTTGGACAGTCACAATTGCACTCTTGTCGAGCTCATTTTTTGATCGTTCCATTTTTGATGAGGACAGCTACAATGAGATTTTTAATGAGAACAGCTACAGTGAGATTTTTAATGAGCTTATTTTTGGAATGCTCAGACTATTTTTTGTTGTTTTTTACTTTTTCTTACCTTGGATCATAAAGACATATACTCGACACCACGTACAAACACTAACCTAATACCAAATACAAACTTGTTTTCTCTTGGACTGCTTTGGGACGCTCATAATAGAGTAAAAGTATGGTCAGTTGTGTGTGTTTGTGTGTGTTTGTGCGTGTGTGTGTGTGTGTGTTTCTGTGCAAGTGTTTCAGTGGAGGTGGATACAAATGTGTTATCTGTACAAAGAAAAAGAAAAAACTAAAATATAATAGAGTGAATTAAAAAATATCTTTACCAATGTTGGTGATAAGGAATTAGAATGTAGAAATACTGATAATAATCATAGTAGTGAACTGTATAATAATTATAATCACATCCAACTAGACTTATATGATAATATCAACTACAACTGCAATTCAAATGAGTTTGGCAGTGACATAGATCCTGATTGTAATCTTTACAATTATATTACCAGAAACTGTGAGTACTACACAGACGAACAATTTAAATGTGTGAATGTGGACAAATCATTTACTGTAATACATTTTAATAGCCGAAGCTTGTATAAAAATTTAGACAATATTAGAGAATATCTGAGCCAGTTCAAAAAATGTAGTATTGTTGCAGTCTCAGAGACTTGGCTCAATGAGAACAAGTGTTGTGATATGAGATTGGATGGTTATGAATTATTTACCACAAACAGAGTTGGAAAAAGGGGAGGGGGAGTAGCACTTTTTGTAAATCAAGATTTAAAATGTTGGAAGATTGACAGCAAATCAACTGCTATAGCTGGAGTTCTTGAATATATAACTGTAGAAATTGAAGTAGAAAAATCCAAAAAAATAAATGTCAGTTGTGTTTATAGAACACCTGGATCATGTCTAGACACATTCAATCAAAAATTGGATTGTTTGTTTAGTAAATCAAACAAGATCCATATTGTGTGCAGTGATTTTAATATTAATCTTCTGAACCCCATGGACAGTACCAAAACAACCGATTTTATAACAGGATTGTACAGCAATAATTTCTTTCCCCTTATCACAAAACCAACCAGTATAACAGTAGACTTTGCCACACTGATAGATAACATTTTCACCAATCAACCGGACAATCAAATAACAGCAGGACTACTACTCAACGACATAAGTGATCATCTACCTGTATTCAGCATTTTCCACAATTTCTTTGATGAGAGAGGGGCCAAAAAAGCAGTTCAATATAGATTTGTTAGACACTAAACGCCAGAAACTATGGCAGCTTTTAAGTCTGAGTTATGTGCTACAGACTGGGGGGAGGTTTATACCTCCACAGACCCGGGTGAGGCATATGAAACCTTTCTCAACATTTTCATAAAACTGTACGATAAGCACTGTCCAATTAAAAAGCATGACATTAAAGGCCTACTGAAAGCCACTACTACCGACCACGCAGTCTGATAGTTTATATATCAATGATGAAATCTTAACATTATAACACATGCCAATACGGCCGGGTTAACTTATAAAGTGACATTTTAAATTTGCCGCTAAACTTCCGGTTCGAAACGCCTCTGAGGATGACGTATGCGCGTGACGTAGACCGGCGAACACGGGTATGCCTTCCACATTGAAGCCAATACGAAAAAGCTCTGTTTTCATTTCATAATTCCACAGTATTCTGGACATCTGTGTTCGTGAATCTGTTGCAATCATGTTCATTGCATTATGGAGAAGGAAGCTGAGCAAGCAAAGAAGAAAGTTGTCGGTGCGAAATGGACGTATTTTTCGAACGTAGTCAGCAACAACAGTACACAGCCGGCGCTTCTTTGTTTACATTCCCGAAAGATGCAGTCAAGATGGAAGAACTCGGATAACAGAGACTCTAACCAGGAGGACTTTTGACTTCGATACACAGACGCCTGTAGAGAACTGGGACAACACAGACTCTTACCAGGATTATTTTGATTTGGATGACAAAGACGCAGACGTGCTACTGTGAGTATGCAGCTTTGGCTTCTAAACATTTGATCGCTTGACCGTATGTGCGCAACTTTTTTTTGCGTATGTACGTAACTTTTTTAAAATATATAAGCTTTATGAACCTTGGGTTAGGTGAACGGTCTTTTGGGCTGAGTGATTGTGTGTGTTGATCAGGTGTTTGAATTGTATTGGCGTGTTCTATGGAGCTAGGAGCTAGCAGAGGAGCTAGGAGCTAGCGTAACAAACACGCAGGTGTTTTTATGCAGGATTAATTTGTGGCATATTAAATATAAGCCTGGTTGTGTTGTGGCTAATAGAGTATATATATGTCTTGTGTTTATTTACTGTTGTAGTCATTCCCAGCTGAATATCAGGTCACCCCCGGCTCTCACAGCATCTTCCCTATCTGAATAGCTTCAACTCCCCACTAGTCCTTCACTTGCACTTTACTCATCCACAAATCTTTCATCCTCGCTCAAATTAATGGGGAAATTGTCGCTTTCTCGGTCCGAATCTCTCTCACTTCATGCGGCCATCATTGTAAACAATAGGGAACTTTGCGTATATGTTCAACTGACTACGTCACGCTACTTCCGGTAGGGGCAAGCCTTTTTTTTATCAGATACCAAAAGTTGCGATCTTTATCGTCGTTGTTCTATACTAAATCCTTTCAGCAAAAATATGGCAATATCGCGAAATGATCAAGTATGACACATAGAATAGATCTGCTATCCCCATTTAAATAAAAAAAATTCATTTCAGTAGGCCTTTAAGGACAGCACTGTTAAGGACAAACCATGGATCAAAGGGACTATTGAAGTCCTGCAAAAAGAAAAATTATCTTTACAGAATATATTTAAAGTACAGAACAAAAGAAACCGAACACAAATATAAAACGTACAAAAATAAGTTAACACAAATAATAAAGCACAGCAAAAGAACATATTACTGTAACCTATTAGAACAACATAAAAATAGCATCCAGGGTACGTGGAAAGTTTTAAATGGTATCATTAAAAAAAACATGACAAATAAGGAACATCCAAGCTATTTCATAGAAAATAATCAAACTATAAATGACCCTAAGGAAATAACGGATGCTTTTAACACCTTCTTTGTGAATGTTGGACCTAATTTAGCAAATGAAATTGTACAACCTGAAAACAGTGTCAAATTTAATGAACAAACCATTCAAAGCAACTTGGAATCGTTTTTTATTTCCCCCGTTCATGAAAGTGAAATCACAGAAATTGTAAATTCTCAGAAAAACAAGAAGTCAACAGACTGCTGTGACTTGGACTTTTCTCTGATCAAAGAAATTGTTGATTTTATAGCTGTTCCCTTCACTTATATATGTAATATTTCTTTTATAAAAGGTGTTTTCCCAAAAAAAAATGAAAACGGCAAAAGTTATTCCCATCTTCAAAAGTGGAGATAAGCATCAGTTCACCAACTATAGGCCTATTTCTTTACTCTCACAATTTTCAAAAGTCCTTGAAAAATTATTTGTGTCAAGATTAGACAGTTTTATTGATTAGCATCACTTGCTAAGTGAACACCAATACGGTTTTTGACCAAACAGGTCCACTTCCATGGCAGTGATGGAACTAGTTGAGGAGGTAACCACTGCAATTGATAAGAGGGAGTTTGTTGTTGGCGTTTTTATTGACCTGAGCAAGGCCTTTGACACCATCGATCACACATTACTTTTAAAACAAAATGCAGAGATATGGTTTTAGAGGTCTTGCTCATGATTGGTTGAAGAGTTATCTTGGTGGCAGAGAACAGTACGTGCATATGAATAATGTAGATTCAGATAACCAGATTATAACACATGGAGTACCCCAGGGTTCTGTATTGGGACCAAAATTGTTTTTATTGTATATTAATGATATCTGCAAAATCTTTTAAAAAAAATCAACTGTATTCTCTTTGCTGACGATACAAGTCTGTACCTGTTCTGGGCAAGACCTTGGTCAACTCTTAGAGACTGTAGAGAGTGAACTCCACATACTAAAGCAATGGTTTGATGCCAATAAACTGTCAATCAACCTAAATAAAACAAAATATAGAATTTTTGGAAATAGGAAAAATAACATACAGTGTCATATAAGAATTGATGATATGGAGATAGAAAGGGTGTATTCAACAAAATTTTTGGGAATCTATACAGATGATAAATTAAATTGGAAACTGTACATAAATATACTTAAGACAAAGATGGCAAAAAATATTGCTATGTTACATAAAATCAAAAACTCTGTAAATCAAAAGGCTCTTAATATGTTATATAATTCTTTCGTACTCCCTTATCTTAATTATTGTGTTGAAATCTGGGGTAACAATTACAAAACAAACATCAACTCTATATTCTTACTTCAAAAGAAAGCGATTAGAATTGTAAATTATGCAGATTATCATGACCATACCAATGCTCTGTTTATCAAATTAAAAACATTAAAACTGCACGATCTTGTTGACCTCAACACTGCTATTGTGACGTACAAAGCTCATAACCACATGCTGCCTGGGTGTCTACAGGAGAGGTTCAAACCCAGAGAGAATCCCTATGACCTCAGAGGTTCAGCTGTCTTTCAGAAAGCTAAGATAAGAACGAGCTTAAAAAGTAGATGTGTTTCTGTCAGGGGGGTTCAACTGTGGAACAGCTTGGATAATTCCTTAAAATGTTCCAGTTCCATTCACACATTTAAAAAACACTTTAAGACCAATGTCTTGAAAAAATATATCACTCTTGAATCAACACAGTAGTTAATACTATGATCAATGTTAATTAAAATACTAAATGTGGGATATAAATAACAATGGAAGTGTAATTGTTTGTATATAGTACATAAATTGGTAGAAAGGTTTAACAAGTGTACAAGGATATTTCACATGCCTTTACTTTGTATATAATTGAACTGTGTTTATGTTGTGTATAATGTGTATTTATAATATGTTGTACAAAGGACATTTAATAATTTTCGGAAGTTCATTTTGTACAAAGGACACTTCATAATTTTCGGAAGTTCATCTTGTACTTTGACATTGTTTATAGGGTTAGGCGCAATAAGTGTTCAACTTCAGCCTAAACCCTTTCGGTCTGCAACATTTTCATTTTCAATCTATGAATGTACAACTGTTTGTTTATTTTGTTGACGATTGACCGGGGGAATAATAATAGAATTTAAAAAAATAAATAAATAAATATTGTGGATCACGGATTTGTATTTTAAACCACCTCGGATACTATATCCTCTTGAAAATGAGAGTCGAGAACGCAAAATGGACATTCACAGTAACTTTTATCTCCACGACAATACATCGGTGAAACACTTTAGCTACGAGCTAACGTGATAGCATCGTGCTTTAACTGCATATAGAAACAAAAGAAATAAAGCCCTGACTGGAAGGATAGATAGAAAATCAACAATACTATTAAACCGTGGACATGTAACTACACGGTTAATGCTTTCCAGCCTGGCGAAGGTTAACAATGCTGTGCTAACGACGCCAATGAAGCTAACTTAGCAACCGGACCTCACAGAGCTATGCTAAAAACAATAGCTCTCCACCTACGCCAGCCAGCCTTCATCTGCTCATCAACACCCGTGCTCACCTGCGTTCCTGCGATCGACGGTGCGACGAAGGACTTCACCCGATCATAGATGCGGTTGGCGGCCCGGAGACGTAGGAAGTCAAGGTGAGGTCACCGGCTAGCGCGTCTGCTCTCCAACAAAGTCCTCCGGTTGTGTTGCTGTAGTGCGCCGCTAATACACCGATCCCACCTACAACTTTCTTCTTTGCAGCCTTCATTGTTCATTAAACAAATTGCAAAAGATTCACCAACACAGATGTCCAGAATACTGTGGAATTTTGAGATGAAAACAGAGCTTTTTGTATAGGATTCTACGGGGTACCAATACTTCCGTTTAACTGACTACGTCACGCGCATACGTCATCATACCGAGACGTTTCAGCCGGATATTTCCCGGGAAATTTAAAATTGCACTTTATAAGTTAACCCGGCCGTATTGGCATGTGTTGCAATGTTAAGATTTCATCATTGATATATAAACTATCAGACTGCATGGTCGGTAGTAGTGGCTTTCAGTAGGCCTTTAAAGGTTTTGGTCCTAAATGATCTCAGTAAGATATTACAGCTTGTAGCTGAGATTTTATGACCTATATTGAGTAAAACATGCTTGAAACTAGAATATCAACTGTTGCAAAGCTGTGTCGTCAACACTCACAAGTATAAAACTACTTTTTTAAAGTAATCATTTCTTACTTCAAGCATGAAAAAAATAAATCATGACTTTGACACAATTGTGTCTCATACTTAAAACAGATGACAGCCAAATGGATTTTGCTGTTTTATTATCAATGAAACAATAGAAAATACGTACTCCTATAGTATTATAGTTGGCACAGTTAATATTTAGACATTTAACGTGTGACATTTCAAACAATTTTGAACAGAAATAGTTCAAGCACATTCAGATAAATTCTTCAAAATTACAATTTAGAAAAATTTGGCCGGGGGCCGGGCTGTATATATGCGCACTAATTGACTGAAAGAGCACACACTTGGCGCGATGATGTCATGTTATCGATGGAAAAATGCATTTTTAGACCATATGATTTGCCTGAGCGGCTAGGAGACCCCGAGAGTAACAAGCGGTTGCCTTGTTGCCTTTCTATTAATTTTGCTTAGTTCAAATAAAATACCCCTAATTTTTTAACTTTTTTTTAATTGTTTTTGACCACTGACTTTTTGCAGTGTGAACACTTATGCCTTTGCTAGATTATGGAGACTTGCTTTTTATGTATACACCAGACACTAATTTTTTTAAACTAGATACTGCATATCACCGTGCCTTACGTTTTATTACTGCTTGTGGCAATCTTGTCCACCATTGCACTTTGTATGCAAAAGCAAACTGTCCATATTTGTCAGTCTGCCGATTTTCTCAATGGATGGTTTTTTATATATAAATCACTTCTTGGTCTGGTTCCCCCATATTTATGTTATTTTATGCATAGTTGCTACAATTTAAGGTCACAGGACAACCTTGGCGTGTTGGTTCCTAGAGCCAAGACTTGGTAAAAAGCCTACAAATGTGCTGCTCCATGGTCATGGAATGAATTACAAAAGGATCTGAGGTTACCTGAACTCATCACCTTGGGGGAATTCCAGGCCATTTTAAAGGATCGAGAAGCTGTTTATATTGGGCATTGTACTTGTTTTTAAATTGTTTTTATTGAAACATTTTATTCGGATTTTATTTACAGGACAATAAAATGCCGGACAAACAGATTTAAGAACACTTTTTACCCGAGAGCAATAGTGTCGCTGAACACAAGACAATAATGACTGTGCATGTGAGCTGTGTGCTTGGTATTTTTATGTATTTTATGTATTTTAATCTATTTATCTACATATCTATGTGTTATTATGAATTTGCACTAAATTAGTTTTGCTTACAATTTCGTTGTACAATGACAATAAATATATATTCTATTCTATTGTTACCATATGTGTATGTTGTAAGTAATTTGTACATTTAACTATAGTGTGTGACTGCTCCTGTTTTTTGTTGTTCTATTTATTTTGGAAATCTGTTTTTGCTTTCCTCTTGCCCAGATTCCTCTTTTGCGAAATAGATTTTAATCTAGATGAGTTTTTTTTTACCTGGCTAAATAAAGGAAGAAGAAGCAAAAAAAAAGTGGTAATTTGCGCTGTTAGTAGCCAACAGACCTGGTTAAATAAAGGAAAATGAAAAATTGAATGGAATGTTGAATAGAAACTTAAAAATGCAAAAATGTAAATGATACTTGTAAGAAATTAAATACAAATTGGAAAAATACATAAGTAAAAATGTAAATGTTACTTGTAAGAATTTAAATGAAAAATAGAAAAATGCAAAAATACAAAAGTATCAATCAATCAATCAATGTTTATTTATATAGCCCTAAATCACAAGTGTCTCAAAAAGTAAAAATGTAAATGTTACTTGTTAAAATATAAATGATAAAAGCAAACATACAGCTGTAGAAATGCAAAAATGTAATTGTTACTTGTAACAATTTAAATACAAAAATCTAAATTACAAATGTAAAATATTTATAAATGTAAATACTATTTCTAAGAATTTAAATGCCAAAAAGTTCCCCCTTATTTATGTTCTTTTATGTGTAGAGACTCCAGTCGCTACAATTTAAGTTCACAGGACATTCTTGGCGTGTCGGTTCCTAGAGCCAACACAAGCCTCAGTAAAAAGGTCTTTATATTTGCTGCTCCATGGTCATTGAATGAAATACTAAAGGATTTGAGGCTGCCTGAACTCATCACTTTGGGGGAATGTCGGGCCATTTTAGAATATCAAGAAGCTGTTTCTATTGGGAACTGTATTTGGTTTTATTGAAACATTTTATTGGCCAGGTCACTCTTGCAAAAGAGATTTTAATCTAAATGAGTTTTTTTAACTGGTTAAATAAAGGAAGAAGAAAAAAAAAAGTGGTGGCATGGTGCAATTTAAGGTGTGTAATTTGTGCTGTTAGTAGCCAACAGACCCGGATAAATAAAGGAAAATAAAAAATGTAATGGAATGTTGAATAGAAACGTAAAAATGCAAAATTTTAAATTATATTTGTCAGAAATTAAACAAAAATGAGAAAAATAGAAAAATGCAAAAATATCATAAGTACATATGCAAAAATGGTAAATGTTACTTGTAAGAATTTAAATGAAAAATAGAAAAATGCAAAAATACAAAAGTAGAAATTGAAATATTACTTGTTAAAATATAAATGATAAAAGCAAAAATACAGCTGTAAAAATGCAAAAATGTAATTGTTACTTGTAAGAATTTAAATACAAAAAGCAAAATTACAAATGTAAAATATTTATAAATTTAAATACTATTTCTAAGAATCTAAATGCCAAAATGTTCCCCCTTATTTATGTTCTTTCATGTGTAGAGACTCCATTCGCTACAATTTAAGTTCACAGGACATTCTTGGCGTGTCGGTTCCTAGAGCCAACAAAAGACTTTGTAAAAAGGTCTTTATATTTGCTGCTCCATGGTCATTGAATGAAATACAAAAGGATTTGAGGCTGCCTGAACTCATCACTTTGGGGGAATGTCGGGCCATTTTAGAATATCAAGAAGCTGTTTCTATTGGGAACTGTAAACATTTTATTGGCCAGGTCACTCTTGCAAAAGAGATTTTAATCTAAATGAGTTTTTTTAACTGGTTAAATAAAGGAAGAAGAAGAAAAAAAAAGTGGTGGCATGGTGCAATTTAAGGTGTGTACTTTGTGCTGTTAGTAGCCAACAGACCCGGTTAAATAAAGGAAAATAAAAAATGTAATGGAATGTTGAATAGAAACGTAAAAATGCAAAAATTTAAATTATATTTGTCAGAAATTAAATAAAAATGAGAAAAATAGAAAAATGCAAAAATATCATAAGTACATATGCAAAAATGGTAAATGTTACTTGTAAGAATTTAAATGAAAAATAGAAAAATGCAAAAATACAAAAGTAGAAATTGAAATATTACTTGTTAAAATATAAATGATAAAAGCAAAAATACAGCTGTAAAAATGCAAAAATGTAATTGTTACTTGTAAGAATTTAAATACAAAAAGCAAAATTACAAATGTAAAATATTTATAAATTTAAATACTATTTCTAAGAATTTAAATGCCAAAATGTTCCCCCTTATTTATGTTCTTTCATGTGTAGAGACTCCATTCGCTACAATTTAAGTTCACAGGACATTCTTGGCGTGTCGGTTCCTAGAGCCAACAAAAGACTTTGTAAAAAGGTCTTTATATCTGCTGCTCCATGGTCATTGAATGAAATACAAAAGGATTTGAGGCTACCTGAACTCATCACTTTGGGGGAATGTCGGGCCATTTTAGAATATCAAGAAGCTGTTTCTATTGGGAACTGTAAACATTTTATTGGCCAGGTCACTCTTGCAAAAGAGATTTTAATCTAAATGAGTTTTTTTAACTGGTTAAATAAAGGAAGAAGAAAAAAAAAAAGTGGTGGCATGGTGCAATTTAAGGTGTGTACTTTGTGCTGTTAGTAGCCAACAGACCCGGTTAAATAAAGGAAAATAAAAAATGTAATGGAATGTTGAATAGAAACGTAAAAATGCAAAAATTTAAATTATATTTGTCAGAAATTAAATAAAAATGAGAAAAATAGAAAAATGCAAAAATATCATAAGTACATATGCAAAAATGGTAAATGTTACTTGTAAGAATTTAAATGAAAAATAGAAAAATGCAAAAATACAAAAGTAGAAATTGAAATATTACTTGTTAAAATATAAATGATAAAAGCAAAAATACAGCTGTAAAAATGCAAAAATGTAATTGTTACTTGTAAGAATTTAAATACAAAAAGCAAAATTACAAATGTAAAATATTTATAAATTTAAATACTATTTCTATGAATTTAAATGCCAAAATGTTCCCCTTTATTTATGTTCTTTCATGTGTAGAGACTCCATTCGCTACAATTTAAGTTCACAGGACATTCTTGGCGTGTCAGTTCCTAGAGCCAACAAAAGACTTTGGAAAAAGGTCTTTATATTTGCTGCTCCATGGTCATTGAATGAAATACAAAAGGATTTGAGGCTACCTGAACTCATCACTTTGGGGGAATGTCGGGCCATTTTAGAATATCAAGAAGCTGTTTCTATTGGGAACTGTAAACATTTTATTGGCCAGGTCACTCTTGCAAAAGAGATTTTAATCTAAATGAGTTTTTTTAACTGGTTAAATAAAGGAAGAAGAAAAAAAAAAAAGTGGTGGCATGGTGCAATTTAAGGTGTGTAATTTGCGCTGTTAAATGCCAAAAGACCTGGTTCTGCTCCGAGGAGAACGATGTGACTACAAGTAATAATCTCCCCTATTGTGTTGTTCACATCACTGCAACGGTAATCTCAAGTGGATAAATAACCCACATAAAACTCAACGGCGGAATCAATAAACACACTGTGCGTGTCTGCGTGTGTGTGTGTGTGTGTGTGTGTGTGTGTGTGTGTGTGTGTGTGTGTGTGTGTGTGTGTGTGTGTGTGTGTGTGTGTGTGTGTGGTAACAAGGCAGAAAGACCTTTGACAGGCTGACTTACAGGTGAGTAGGAAGAGGTATAAACACGGATCATTTCCAGAGAATCGATAGTAAATTAAACAGCTCACTTCTGCAAACGTTGTCGTGGTGAACTGTTGTCAGTGTCCATCTCATAAACACCGCCATCCATGCATCTCTCTGCTGGCTGCTCCTCCGCACTTATTACCTTCTAAGTGCCTTTATGGGAGAGCGGAAATGGCCACAGATGAATGGTGGTAACAGACCGACACGTCGACATGTTCTACAAGGTTGTCCGCGAGGTGGCTGGCAAGCTAACGGATAATAAAAAGATAAAAATGAAACACAATCAACTCAGGCTGTCAAAGTTAACGCGATAAAAGCGCTTTAACTATAACTTCCTTTAACGTTCCTTGATTTTTTTAGAGACCGATTAACCTGCATGCGTCCTGACTACTTTTTGACCCTCGGTCCATTCCGTAGAGTGGGAAAATGTAATTGTGTTCCAGTGTTTCCCATAAACTGCCAAGATACCTGTGGCGGGGGGCGTGGCTATGGGCGTGGTCACCATGACATCATCGAGTAATATGCATAATTTACTACAATGATTTGATTTTCTCTAAAAAGGCTCAAAAAAATGTATACTTACTAATTAATAATAACAGTTTTGTTTTAAACGTCCATCCATCCATCCATTTTACAATATAATTACAACACTTTATGTACATATTTATATACAGATTTAAACAATAAGTTATTCACTGAAATATATTTGTTAATTGTGGTTCTTACAAAAAATATATCTTATAAAATATAAAAGCTAAAATGTCTCAAAGCTCTGCCCCTTTAATTAGTGCATAGTAAATAATTTAACTTTAGCCTACTACTACAACCATATTATTTACCAGCAACATAAAGTGAAACAGAGGCAGAGGTGTCCTGCCACAGTCAGTAACAAATAAACAGAAAACAGTAGTGGTGGTAGATAGACACAGAGCTTCATCAAACATCTGATCCACTGAACAAAGAACTCCAAAAATCTTGAACTTTAGACTGCCATCAGTTTTACTCCCTACACTTAACCATGTGTTTCCTCTGCCTGCAGACTTTGCACCCTTTGTTATATACACATGTTGTGTTTCTAATATAAATACATTTAATAAAGTCAAATACAAATAAGGCAACAAGAGAAGTATTCTACACTTCTCTTTTGTAAAGTAAATCTGAACAGCCGATATGGGCATCTACATTAACTATATGATTTGCCTGAGAAGCTGGAGAGGACAACAAAAAAAAAAAAAGTATTTTATTTTTTTTATTGTGGCGGACGTAATTCTTTTGTGGCGGGCCACCACAAATAAATGAATGTGTGGGAAACCCTGGTGTTAGGTTACTACTCAAATATAGCGAGCAAAAACAGACAAAGAAAAGGTTGCATTATGGAAATCCCAGGTCCAAAGCCATGGTGAGTGTCAGAACAATTGTATGTAAATTATCAAAAAACTTTCCGTTCCCTGAGTTCCCAATGAACAGACAAGAGGCTGTCTTTGTTGCACCAAGCAAAGGCTTGGAAAATTCCATTATGTACGATGGGAGGAGACGGGAGGGGGTTATCTATTGTCATCGAAGACCTGCTCAAGCTGAATCCAGGACTAGCCCAAGCTCGAGGCATCTTTTTCTTTTGTGTTAATGTGACCGAAAACAATGACTGTTTACATTCCTTTAGAAACATCTGTTGTTATGAAAACAGGGAATATCCAAATAAAAAGAGGTGGCGTACAATCTTTCGCCAGAGCGTGGGTGACACTGTAAGAGGTTACAGGTCGACACGTTTCTCCTCAATTGAGCAAAATTTAATTATGCCTCTGTTTGATTCTTTGCTTCTTGTCTTGTTTAATAAATGTCATCAATGTTTGAACCTGACAGTGAGTCGTTCTCCCGACGAGACAAGACTATTTTATCTTCGATCGCCGTGAGACGACATTTTTGGAGCGAAAGCCTGCTGGCGCGCTTTGCAGCTTGCAGGTAGGTGGCGCTTCCGTGTTTGGATTACAGTCATTTGATTACATAAAACACAGATTTTTACTGTGTCAAGACGTCATTTTTTATCGGAGACTCTTGCGTCGTCAGAACATGTCAAGACACCTCCTCCCATACCAATCACACTTTTCCGACTTTACAATAATATAGCGCTAGGCGTCACATCTGGTCTAACCACATAACAAAATGAAAAATTGTCTTACATTATGATCATACTTTGAGGTAGAAATATCATAGATTACATTACAAACATTAGAGATGTCCGATATCGGACTGCCGATATTATCGGCCGATAAATGCTTTGAAATGTGATATCGGAAATTATCGGTATCTGTTTCAAAAAGTAAAATGTATGACTTTTTAAAATGCCGCTGTACGGAGTGGTACACGAACGTAGGGAGAAGTACAAAGCGCCAATAAACCTGGCCCAATCACATAATATCTACGGTTTTTCACACACACAAGTGAATGCAACGCATACTTGGTCAACAGCCATACAGGTCACACTGAGGGTGACCGTATAAACAACATTAACACTGTCACAAATATGCGCCACACTGTGAACCCACACCAAACAAGAATGACAAACACATTTCGGGAGAACATCCGCACCGTAACACAACATAAACACAAAAGAACAAATACCCAGAACCCCTTGCAGCACTAACTCTTTCGGGACGCTACAATATACACCCCCGCTACCCCCTACCCCCAACCCCCAACCTCCTCATGCTCTCTCAGGGAGAGCATGTCCCAAATTCCAAGCTGCTGTTTTGAGGCATGTTAAAAAAAAATAATGCACTTTGTGACTTCAATAATAAATATGGCAGTGCCATGTTGGCATTTTTTTCCATAACTTGAGTTGATTTATTTTGAAAAACCTTGTTACATTGTTTAATGCATCCAGCGGGGCATCACAACAAAATTAGGCATAATAATGTGTTAATTCCACAACTGTATATATCGGTATCGGTTGATATCGGAATCGGTAATTAGGAGTTGGACAATATCGGAATATCGGATATCGGCAAAAAAGCCATTATCGGACATCTCTACAAAACATCTTTGACAAATGTTTTATGGCAGATTGAAATCAAGTGTATATTCTTTTATAACCTGTTTTGATTGATATTCCTCAATTACAGAATGTTTAAAGGGCTGAATATTACACTTTGTTGATAATGAGAGAAAGTTAAGACATTGTCACGCAGCAATATTAATACTAGAGGTGGAAAAAATAATCGATTTTTAGATGCATCGCAAATTCGGACATGGGCGATTATAAAATCGAAATCGTAAATGTCCATAAACGATCATCGATTTATTTATTGTAAATAAAAGTAATGCAGACAGTTCTAAAATTTGTCAGACTGCAGCAAGCCTCACTGAGAGATTCGCACCAGCTCCTTTATTTGAAGGGGACTGATGTTCCAGTTTTGCACACATTTCCATTAATTCAATATATGTGAGAATCAATTTAACTGTTTCTTATTACAAATGCACTGTTTTCTAAAGTTGCAAGTGATAAACGCTTATGTAGGGAAACGAAAAGAAATGTAAAACTACATCAATATAGATATACATTATAGATGTATAAATAAACATTTTATCGAATTGTAGCTCCTGAATCATAATCGTAATCAAATTGTGAAGTGCCCAAATATTCCCACCTCTAATAAATACCATTAACTTGTACAACATGTAATGTATAGAATACCAGAAGCATTTATTGAGGTAGTAATATTACGAATTACATGACCAAACATCTTTGATAATAAAACCATGATCGTAACAATCCACATTTTGTGTTATTAATGCGTGAAACTGATATCTAAACATGGTGTAGCTCCTCCTCTGAATGCAAGTGCTCTTACAGCAGGAATACAAGTGATGTATTCCTACAAAATACAACTTCTGGCAAGACACCAACAAACTGCAGGTATTTTTTTTTATTGTCTTTAAAAGCCTGTTATTGTCCTTTTTGTGTTAAGTAATGGTTAAAAAAACATTTCATTAAAGCAAACTAATTATCCAGTCATGGTAATCAAAACTTTCAAATTATCCACCAAGGGTAAACTACAAATTATAACTACGATTCATTTTGAGTTCACTATGAATAAACTATATTAATTGTTTGACAGCTCGACAATCAGCATGTCAGTCGATTTGCATTCTTGTCCGGGTTAGACTTAGCTAAAGCAGCAAACTGTGGAAATTGTACCAAAATATAGAAATGCACTCCACAAAAGGAAGGCCAAACAACCCTACTTTGAATCGTACGTGTTCAGAGATACAAACCTCCTAATGATAGCATTAAGATTCATGCATTATTCACTGAGAACTTAAAGGAAAATGACAAAAATAAAAAGCCCAATTTGGTTAGGAACTATTTTCTGTAAGCACACAGGAACTGATCATGGTCTTCGTTAGCCAATCTCGTTTTTGGACAAACATTTGGACGCAAGTGGCTTTTCATTTGTTGGTATGGCGAGCACTGTTGTCAAACTCAAGACCCAGGGGCCAGGGGCCGTACTTATCAAGCTTCTTAGAATTACTCCTAAGAAGTCTGCTAAGAGTTGACTTAAGAGTAAATAAATTCTTCGCTGAAAGCTGCACTTAAAAGTTAGTTATCAAGCGTCTTACTCACACTTTCAGCGAAGTGTAGGACTGAATCTTAAGTGTCACACTCAGAGCTGAATTACGACATTACTATGTGCCGTAAACGGAATTTTAGGTGACGTCATTTCTGTGTCCATAGAAATGACCAATCACGGAAGGGAATCCGTTGTCTAAGAATAAAGAAATATCTTGGAAATATTTAAGTGGACAATGGGAGTGTATATTTTGACAATAAACTACAAAATAATACAAAACAAACTAGTCCCCGCCGGCACTCACGCTACCGCTCCCTCTCTTCTGTCGCCCACACACTCACTGACGTCACTCACCTCACGGCCACACACATACGCTACTGTCATAACATTGTCTTTCCAATTCATTAATTAGGCAACTAATTTGAAACTGGTGTGGGTGGCTCTATATATACTAGCCCACTGCAGCCACATGCAGAAATCAACAAAGAATCGAAAAGTATTAAATCTGTGACAAAAATAATATCCGCTCTGTCTAAACGATACCGTTTGATCAGCTGCTCGTCATAAAAAAAAACAAAAAAAAACATTGTTCCGTTCCCTGAACGTTCGCAGCACGTCTCTCTCGCCTCAGTGCCATCCCCTGCTGGCAACTCCTAACCACTTAAGACACCTCTGAAGGTCTGTTAAATATCGTGGAGAGTAGGAGTGATTCTTAGACTTAAGAACGTTGATAAAAAGCTTTTATTCTTAAGTTTGAGAGTAGGACTAAATTTCGCAAATTCTCAGGACTTAAGTGTAAAATGGCACTCTAAGAAGCTTGATAAGTACGGCCCCAGATCTCCAAAGACATGCACCTGGGGATAGGTTGATTGGCAACACTAAATTGGCCCTAGTGTGTGAATGTTGTCTATCTGTGTTGGCCCTGCCATTAGGGGGCGACTTGTCCAGGGTGTAGCCCGCCTTCCGCCCGAGTGCTGCTGAAATAGGCTCCAGCACCCCTTGCAGCCCCGAGAGGGACAAGCTGTATAAAATGAATGGATGGATGGATCGTTAAAAGACTACGGCTGAGTAAAAACACTGCAAGATAGTTCCATTGATCAGCGTTCTTCAGCACAAAGATGCCCCACAAAAGTTCCTGCATTTCGAAAGCTCTATTTGGTCTTTTTTCTCTTTGTTGTCAAGTGTGTTGTGATAAAAATACACAACAAATTAACAAGTCACCGTACATATTCTAATGTTGTGTGTTTGAAAAAGGAGTTTTCGGAACGCCCCAGACTGTGTTCAACCAATCAGCTTTGGACAACACATCCCGCCCCCAAAAAGGTTACAGGTTCCTGAAGAACTAAATCTACGATTAGTTTTAGTCGGAAACACAGGGAGAACTAAATTTCCATCCATCCATTTTCTTCCGCTTACCTGAGGTCGGGTCGCGGGGGCAGCAGCCTAAGCAGAGAAGCCCAGACTTCCCTCTCCCCAGTCACTTCGTCCAGCTCCTCCCGGGGGATCCCGAGGCGTTCCCAGGCCAGCCGGGAGACATAGTCTTCCCAACGTGTCCTGGATCTTCCCCGTGGCCTCCTGCCGGTCGGACGTGCCCTAAACACCTCCCTAGGGAGGCATTCGGGTGGCATCCTGACCAGATGCCCGAACCACATCATCTGGCTCCTCTCAATGTGGAGGCGCAGCGGCTTTACTCTGAGTTCCTCCCGGATGACAGAGCTTCTCACCCTATCTCTAAGGGAGAGCCCCGCCACCCGGCGGAGGGAACTCATTTCGGCCGCTTGTACCTGTGATCTTGTCCTTTCGGTCATAACCCAAAGCTGATGACCATAGGTGAGGATGAGAACGTAGATTGACCTGTAATTTTTTATTTATTTTTTTATTATTATTATTTTTTCTGTCTTGTCTCTGGTAAATGGTAAAATAGTAAATGGGTCGTACTTGTATAGCGCTTTTCTACCTTTTTTTCAAGGAACTCAAAGCGCTTTGAGACTATTTTCCACATTCACCCATTCACACACACACTGATGGCGGGAGCTGCCATGCACGGCGCTAACCAGGCCCATCAGGAGCAAGGGTGAAGTGTCTTGCTCAAGGACACAACGGACGTGACTAGGTTGGTAGAAGGTGGGGATTGAACCAGTAACCCTCAGATTGCTGGCACGGCCACTCTCCCAAATCCGCCACGCTGTCCCCACCAAATGCGACCGCCTGGTGAGGGCGGTTGGAATTTTTTTCTGCTCCCTTCTTCTCCCTGCTTGCTCTCTTTGTTTTTGTCTTGTCTACACTTTTTTGAAGCCTCTTTTTTTGCGCTGTCCTCAAAATCTAAACAGCAGACATGGAAATGATCAGCTGGACTCTCGACTCAATTGACAAAATCTTTTCGACGAGGAAAAGAGGTTCTGGGGAGCCTGGCTGCCCTGATGGAACCATTGCTGCGGGGTACGTGAGAGATTTCTGGGATGAATGGAGAATCATGTGCCTCTCAGTCCTTTCCATCGAGGACGTGGAAGACATCTACCTATTTGGAACCGTGATCGCGGGGCACCTGCTGATTGGGCTGGGCATTGCTCTGGTGTATCGTCAAATTCGTAAGACCATGGCAGCCACTCAAGGGGCCCAAAGGCTGTTCGTCGCAATGGAAGGTTTGGGCCGGGCTGTGGCATCACAGACTGGGGCGATTTCTGAACTGAATCGCAAGATGGATCACATCATGGAAAAGCTGGTAAGGGAAAATTTGGATATGAGGGCCAGCATGGACGAATAGAACGGACAAGCCATTGGAATGTCTGCTCGCGGAAAAACAAAAATACTAATCTACGATTTGACTCCCTCGAATGACCTTGACGCTCCAACAACACGAGCAGGCTGTTCGGAAAACATCCCAGAGGACACCTCAATGATGGACGCTTTTGACCTCCCTCCCTTCTCAACGACACCTGGAGTCGAACTTTTGCTTGCTTGCAAAACGGCCCCAGCCTATGAACATGAACACTACATCAACACACCCAAGACAATGGGCATATACACACACACACACCCTCCCCCACCCCACGCCTTCACCACCGCTTGATTACCCTTCGGGGTGATGGACGGCTGGCAGCGCTTCATAGCAGCAGTCGACCTCCAGGGCCCCAACTCCCCCGCCCCCTCTGTTGCAAGTTGTCGTGATTAAATGTAACATGTTTATGTGTGCACGGCATGGAGGTTTTTTCCCACTCCAGACCGGACCCCCCTTAGGAGCCCAGTCTAGATTGTATTTTTACACTCATCCTTCCCCAGCATTTTACCTTTTTCCCCATCTTTTACGGGGCGACTTGTGGCGACCTATCAGCGTTCCTGTTCTGTAACCCTGTACACTGTTTGTTTGTCTCATCTTGAACGGGTTTGTGCTGAAAACAAAGTTTCGTTGTACTTGTGCAATGACAATAATATCCCTATCCTATCCTAAAGTTGCTGCAGTGGAAGATGGCCTCATGTCACACGTTCAAGAACATTTCAAACCTGTAGAGGGAGCCCTGAAAAAAAGTACTTTAATAAGCAGCTGATGTTGCTCTATTGTTGTTGTTGTTGCTGTGTTTGCTGTGGTTGTTTTTGTCTCTCTGTCTAATCCCCCTCTGGTCCCCACAATTTCCCCCTCTGTCTTCCTATTTTTCTCTTTCTATCCCCTCCTGCTCCGGCCCGGCTGCACCAAATGATAATATAAATACATTTAATAAAGTCAAATACAAATAAGGCAACAAGAGAAGTATCCTACACTTCTCTTTTGTAAAGTGAATCTGAACAGCCGATATGGGCATCTACATCAACTATATGATTTGCCTGAGAAGCTGGACAGGACATAAAAAATATATATATATTTTTAAATTTTAAAAAAATAATCAGTATTTTTGTAGTGAGATTCCCGGTGGACGTTAATCAGCTGCTGGCTCGCTAATGGCGCTAGGAAAAAAGGAAGCCCTGCTGTGCATGTTAGCTCTCTTGTATTGTTTGATGTGTGAGTAGGTAGGTCTTTTTGCACGATGATAACCGAGACACGCTCTGATTGAGTCAGAGTCAAAAGGATGCAGCGTTTTATCACCGTGCTGCCTCTGAAAGCCCAAAAGTGGAAAACGTCGAGGCCAAAGCGGCCGCTCTCAGGCCTCCGGATTGACGGAAAGCGCTAAAGGCGCCACTTGAGGCTCCAAGCGGGAGGCTTCGAGACGCTCGCCGCGCTAATCAAGTAGAATCGCGCTAATTCAAAGAGCCTGCTGCTCAAACAGACAAAGTTGGGGCGGGGGGGGGGGGGGGGCCGCAGCACGGAATGAAAGTCGTCAGCTTTCAAGTGCGAGATGAAGGCTGACTCCCTTACAATGGCCGCCGAGTATCAATATTGAGCTTGTCTTTACTTTCAAAATGGATCACAGATGGCTTAAATCTACACTAAGCCATGGTGTTAGTATTAATGATGTGTGTGTGTGTGTGTGTGTGTGTGTGTGTGGTGGTGTGTGTGTGACACCAGAGGTGTTTGTCACAGCGATGAGCCACGAGAGAATTAGCATCCTCGCGGCTAAACGCTTCAGTTTCTCGGCTCTCATCAGTCTGGCTTCCAGCTGCCACTGACAGATGTTTACATTTGGAGAGGAAACCTCCGTTTACCGGGATGCTCGATTCTTCTCCAAACGTGTGACACCGGCAGGGAAGGTATCGTAACGTAATTACCTCGCCAGAAAAGCTTCCCCCGAACACTGAAAGTCCTTCTGTCGAGCAGCCAGCTGGTCCATCCGTCACAGACATTTGGGCTGAGAGGCGCTTTTGACGGACGCGCTCGTTAAAACGCCGCTTTTTAAATCCACTCGGAGATGTTTGGGGAATAGTTGCGTTTTCCAGCGCGCGTCTTGCGTATCGCAACCCAGCCAGAGAGCACTTTGATGACAACTATCACGACTGCCCTCATTTTCCGCTTTAAAGCGATCTGCCTCCGAGTCAGGAGGAACGCTGATTGAAGTTGAAATTAAAAGGTGGAGTTCCAGCTCCAAATCCTCCTGCTCTAAAAGCGAAGTGTTACACCTCAGGTGAGAAAAACACTGTTTGGGGATCCACCAGTACTGTTGAAACGAGGTTACAAATGTTGTTTGGAAGATGAATAAACTCGACGAGCATGCTAAAAACAACTGAGCGGTTTCCTCAAACGCTACGATTCGGAGTGCAATCCAAGTTTTGGGGGGAAGATCTGCTCCTAAACGTGCACAAGTTTGAACTGCTAACGTGCTTATGTATTGTTATGGCAGTTACCGGGCCCGTGTGACCCCGGGGAACATGCTTTATCAGTATCATGCAGTAGGATTCTATAGGCACTAGTGTTGTCCCGATACCAGTACTTTTCGGTACTTTTCTAAATTAAGGCATACTTGCCAACCTTGAGAGCTCCGATACCGGGAGGTGGGGGGTGGGGGGGGGGGGGTGGTCGGGGGTGGGGAGGGGGCGTGGTTGGGGGCGTGGTTAAGAGGGGAATATATTTAAAGGCCTACTGAAACCCACTACTACCGACTACGCAGTCTGATAGTTTATATATCAATGATGAAATCTTAACATTATAACACATGCCAATACGGCCGGGTTAACTTATAAAGTGACATTTTAAATTTGCCGCTAAACTTCCGGTTCGAAACGCCTCTGAGGATGACGTATGCGTGTGACGTAGCCCGGCGAACACGGGTATGCCTTCCACATTGAAGCCAATACGAAAAAGCTCTGTTTTCATTTCATAATTCCACAGTATTCTGGACATCTGTGTTCGTGAATCTGTTTCAATCATGTTCATTGCATTATGGAGAAGGAAGCTGAGCAAGCAAAGAAGAAAGTTGTCGGTGCGAAATGGACGTATTTTTCGAACGTAGTCAGCCACAACAGTACACAGCCGGCGCTTCTTTGTTTACATTCCCGAAAGATGCAGTCAAGATGGAAGAACTCGGATAACAGAGACTCTAACCAGGAGGACTTTTGACTTCGATACACAGACGCCTGTAGAGAAATGGGACAACACAGACTCTTACCAGGATTACTTTGATTTGGATGACAAAGACGCAGACGTGCTACTGTGAGTATGCAGCTTTGGCTTCTAAACATTTGATCGCTTGACCGTATGTGCGCAACTTTTTTTTGCGTATGTACGTAACTTTTTAAAAATATATAAGCTTTATGAACCTTGGGTTAGGTGAACGGTCTTTTGGGCTGAGTGATTGTGTGTGTTGATCAGGTGTTTGAATTGTATTGGCGTGTTCTATGGAGCTAGCAGAGGAGCTAGGAGCTAGCGTAACAAACACGCAGGTGTTTTTATGCAGGATTAATTTGTGGCATATTAAATATAAGCCTGGTTGTGTTGTGGCTAATAGAGTATATATATGTCTTGTGTTTATTTACTGTTGTAGTCATTCCCAGCTGAATATCAGGTCACCCCCGGCTCTCACAGCATCTTCCCTATCTGAATAGCTTCAACTCCCCACTAGTCCTTCACTTGCACTTTACTCATCCACAAATCTTTCATCCTCGCTCAAATTAATGGGGAAATTGTCGCTTTCTCGGTCCGAATCTCTCTCACTTCATGCGGCCATCATTGTAAACAATAGGGAACTTTGCGTGTATGTTCAACTGACTACGTCACGCTACTTCCGGTAGGGGCAAGCCTTTTTTTTATCAGATACCAAAAGTTGCAATCTTTATCGTCGTTGTTCTATACTAAATCCTTTCAGCAAAAATGTGGCAATATCGCGAAATGATCAAGTATGACACATAGAATAGATCTGCTATCCCCGTTTAAATAAAAAAAAATTCATTTCAGTAGGCCTTTAAGCTAGAATTCACCAACTCAAGTATTTCATATATATATATATATATATATATATATATATATATATATATATATATATATATATATATATATATATATATATATATATATGAATATATATATATTATGAAATACTTGACTTTCAGTGAATTCAAGCTATATATATATATATTTATTTTATTATACATATAAATAAAAGAAATACTTGAATTTCAGTGTTCTGGAGGCTATCCAGTAGATGGCAGTATTGTCCTGTTTAAGAGTGTCACAACATTGCTGTTTACGGCAGAAGAACTGCTTTACGGTAGACTAAACGTGACTGCTGTTGTTGTGTGTTGTTACCGCGCTGGTAGGACGTTAATGAAACTGCCTAACAATAAACCCTACATAAGAAACCAAGAACTCGCCCTCGATCGTTCTACAGTTATGACGTCATTGGGCAGGCAAGCTGTTTATATTGTGGGAAAGCGGACGTGAGAACAGGCTGTCCCCACTCAGGTCCGCATTGAGCTGGAGGGGGCGTGGCCTCCAGCTCCAGCTGAATACCGGGAGTTTGTCGTGAGAAAATTTCTGCCGGGAGGTTATCGGGAGGGGCGCTGAATACCGGGAGTCTCCCGCTAAAAACGGGAGGGTTGGCAAGTATGATAAAGGGGACCACAAAAAATTGCATTATTGGCTTTATTTTAACAAAAAATCTTAGGGTACATTAAACATATGTTTTTTATAACAAGTGTGTCCTTAAATAAAAAAGTGAACAAACAAGCATACTTGCCAACTCTCCCGATTTTCCCGGGAGATTCCTGAATTTCAGTGCCCCCCCCCGAAAATCTCCCGGGGCAACCATTCTCCCGAATTTCTCCCGATTTCCACCCGGACAACAATATCGGGGGCGTGCCTTAAAGGCACTGCCTCTAACGTCCTCTACAACCTGTCGTCACGTCCGCTTTTCCTCCATACAAACAGCGTGCCGGCACAGTCACATAATATATGCGGCTTTTACACAAACATAAGTGAATGCAACGCATATTTGATCAAAAGCCATACAGGTCACACTGAGGGTGACAGTATAAACAACTTTAACACTGTTAAAAATACGCACCACACTGTGAACCCACACCGAACAAGAATGACAAACACATTTCGGGAGAACATCTGCACCGTAACACAACATAAACACAACAGAACAAATACCCAGAACCCCTTGCAGCACTAACTCTAACTCCGGGACGCTACAATAGACACCCCCCGCTACCACCAACCCTCCCCCCAACCCCGCCCACCTCACCCCCCATCTCCCGAATTTGGAGGTCTCAAGGTTGGCAAGTATGCATACTAGACAACTTTTCTTTTAGTAGTAAGTAAACAAACAAAGGCTCCTAATTTAGCTGCTGACATATGCAGTAACATATTGTGTCATTTTCCATTATATTATTTTGTCAAAATTATTAAGGACAAGTGGTAGAAAATGAATTATTAATCTACTTGTTCATTTACTGTTTATATCTGCTTACTTTTTCTTTCAACATGTTCTATCTACACTTCTGTTAAAATGTAATACCGTATTTTTCGGACTATAAGTCGCACCGGCCGAAAATGCATAATAAAGAAGGAAAAAAACATAAGTCGCACTAGAGTATAAGTCGCATTTTTTGGGGAAATTTATTTGATAAAATCCAACACCAAGAATAGACATTTGAAAGCAAAGTTTCCCACACATTCATTTATTTGTGGCGGACCGCCACGAAAGAATTAAGTCCACCACAAATTATTATTTTATTTTTTTTTTATTTTTTTTTTTGTCCTGTCCAGCTTCTCAGGCAAATCATATAGTTGATGTAGATGCCCATATAGGCTGTTCAGATTTACTTTACAAAAGAGAAGTGTAGGATACTTCTCTTGTTGCCTTATTTGTATTTGACCACTATTGTTTTCTGTTTATTTGTTACTGACTGTGGCAGGACACCTCTGCCTCTGTTTCACTTTATGTTGCTGGTAAATAAAATGGTTGTAGTAGTAGGCTAAAGTTAAATTATTTAGTATGCACTAATTAAAGGGGCAGAGTTTTAGAGACATTTTAGCTTTTATATTTTATAAGATATATTTTTTGTAAGAACCACAATTAATATATATATATTTCAGTGAATAACTTATTGTTCAAATCTGTATATAAATATGTACATAAAGTGTTGTAATTATATTGTAAAATGGATGGATGGATGGATGGATGTTTAAAACAAAACTGTTATTATTAATTAGTAAGTATACATTTTTTGAGCCTTTTTAGAGAAAATCATATCATTGTAGTAAATTATGCAAGTTACTCGATGATGTCATGGTGACCACGCCCTTAGCCACGCCCCCACCGCCACAGGTATCTTGGCAGTTTATGGGAAACACTGGAAAGGCAATTTAAAATACATAAAGAATAGTGAACAACAGGCTGAATAAGTGTACGTTATATGAGGCATAAATAACCAACTGAGAACGTGCCTGGTATGTTAACGTAACATATTATGGTAAGAGTCATTCAAATAACTATAACATATAGAACATGCTATACGTTTACCAAACAATCTGTCACTCCTAATCGCTAAATCCCATGAAATCTTCTTCCTCGGTGTCACTTCTAAACAACTCTGCCAACTCCAAAGGTAGACAAGGCGCCGCTTCCTCTTCTATCGGCACGTCTAGTCTCTTACGTGAATGAGATAAATAATATTATTTGATATTTTACGGTAATGTGTTAATAATTTCACACATAAATCGCTCCAGAATATAAATCGCACCCCCGGCCAAACTATGAAAAAAAACTGCGATTTATAATCCGAAAAATACAGTAATCACTTATTCTTCTGTTGTTTGGATGCTTTACATTAGTTTTGGATGATACCAAGTAGTTACAAAGTCATACGTTGGTCATATTCAAAGTCCTCATATGGACATATTTCCTGAGTTTATAAATATAATATACATTTTTAAAAAACGAAAGAAGATGTGATGCCAAAAAATAATCATAGTAGTATCGCTCCTGTACTTGGTATCATTACAGTGGATGTCCACCAATGGCGTTTGTTTACATTTTGACGCCGGTAAGCTACAGTGTGTAGTGAAGCATGTTTAGCTAATCCTCGTCCTGCAGGGATGATACTTGTAAGAAATGTACTTTATTTGTCGCCATGGAGGCGAGGATTAGTGATTTAGAAGTAGCTAAAACACTGCCGACGGCTGGACTGTCTTAAAGCACCTCTTCCTGAGGGCGTTTAAGTGTTATAACTTCACCTTTATCGTTATTTTTTAAGCCAAAATGTGCCCGTTCTCCCTTTTCTGTCTACACACTGTGTCTGCTTGTAAGTACTCGGTGATTGTGCGCTGCCGAACATGCTCATCTGCTCGTAAACCATCAATGATGCGACGTGACGACGACAAGGGCGCAGGGGGGTGCGGGACCGGTACTTTTCAGAGGCGGTATAGTACCGAAAATGATTCATTAGTATCGCGGTACTATACTACAACCCTAATAGGTACCAAACAATTCGATTCGATTCTTGGGGCTTACGATTCCCTCCCCATTGGCCCTATTCTGCGATATTGTTGAACTCGCAGCACACGTCTATGACCTGTAACACCTTTTGTGCAATGTACAAATCGCAGCATATAGACAACAATAACTAATTTTAGTGCTCAGACTCTCTGAAGGGTGGCGGTGGATGGTCACATCAACCAAACACAAGAAAACACTTATCCAAGTGACATATTTTCATTTGAAAGCCAGCAAACACCAAAAGACATCAGGCGAATTTGTTAAATCGGCCCCTTAGCAGCTATAAGATTATTAAAGGAAATTGCTGAATGGACGATATGTCTTATATGTTTTTATTACTGACA
>NC_084748.1:13213822-13326322 GCF_033978785.1 Entelurus aequoreus
AAAAGTGCAGTTCCCCTTTAAGATATGCAATCCTCTGCGCACAAGTTTAGTAGATCACCTTTGGGTGCCCTACCAAGTTTGCGCGTGTTTTAGCACACGCAAACTTTTTGCAGATCAGACCCAAAGTGTGTGAAAGTCTTCCCCCTGTCTTTTAATGTTTCCATTTACAGAAAATAGTTTGAACACCCCTGATCTTGACTCTGATCTGTACCCTGGTGACACTTCATACCCAGGGTCGCAGTGCTAAGAGAAAACTAAAGATCCGTAGCTTGACACACTAACACCAGAGCGGCTTACTAACTGGTGAAAGGAGACATCCAGCTGTGTTTTGATGAAGTGGTTATACAGTAAGAGGCTTACGGCTTATTAACACGTGTCCAAGAAGGCCGGCGCCAACAACGCCGAGATCGCAGGGGGTCAAATGACTTGTTATTGTGGTGGTGTCTCTGAGTCCCTTTCCACTGGTAATTGTGAGGAGCGTGGAAAATTACACCTCATTTTCATCCTGTCACACCCCCTGTGTCAATCAGCTGTCCTGCGATTGGATGAACACTAAGCATCGGGGCAGCGCACACAAGCTGAACGATTAAATATGATCAATATAGTCTCAGGCTTATAAATGGAGGTTTGTTTGAGCGCCAGGTGCCAGGTCCACAGTAGGGCTGGGAGATAAAACAATATCAATATACATTGATGGATAGACGCAAAATCGATACCGATATATATATATATAGTCATGTTCGGAAGAAAGGGGAAGTTAGGAAGCAAGGTTGGTTGCGTGAACAAAGACACTCGCTATGTGGAAACCCAGCAACGCAGGAAGTGATCACTGATCAGTGGGAGTGACACACTCAGTGTTTCCCACACACGACCCGCCACGAAAGACTTACGTCCGCCACAAATTTAAAAAAAATAAAAAAATAAAAAAATTTAAATTAAAAAAATATATATATATTTTTATTTTTATTTTTTTTTGTCCTATCCAGCCTTTCAGGCAAATCATATAGTTGATGTAGATGCCCATATCGGCTGTTCAGATTTACTTCACAAAAGAGAAGTGTAGGATACTTCTCTTGTTGCCTTATTTGTATTTGACTTTATTAAATGTATTTATATTAGAAACACAACATGTGTATATAACAAAGGGTGCAAAGTCTGCATGCAGTAGGAAATACATGGTTAAGTGTAGGGAGTAAAACTGATGGCAGTCTAAAGTTCAAGATTTTTGGAGCTCTTTGTTCAGTGGATCAGATGTTTGATGAAGCTCTGTGTCTATCTACCACCACTACTGTTTTCTGTTTATTTGTTACTGACTGTGGCAGGACACCTCTGCCTCTGTTTCACTTTATGTTGCTGGTAAATAATATGGTTGTAGTAGTAGGCTAAAGTTAAATTATTTAGTATGCACTAATTAAAGGGGCAGAGCTTTATGAGACATTTTAACTTTTATATTTTATAAGATATATTTTTTGTAAGAACCAAAATTAATAAATATATTTTAGTAAATAACTTATTGTTCAAATCTGTATATAAATATGTACATAAAGTGTTGTAATTATATTGTAAAATGGATGGATAGATGGATGGATGTCCGTTTAAAACAAAACTGTTATTATTAATTAGTAAGTATACATTTTTTGAGCCTTTTTAGAGAAAATCATATCTTTGTAGTAAATTATGCAAATTACTCAATGATGTCATGGTGATCACGCCCATAGCCACGCCCCCACCGCCACAGGTACCTTGGCAGTTTATGGGAAACACTGACACTAACAGCCAATCAGGTAACAGTATAAACTATCAGGTGTGTTTGCGCCATCTTGCTGTCTGGCGAAAGAGAAAGTCAAAATGAAGAAATTGTGGATAAAAGAGGAAAAGTCACCTGGACAGTATGGCAGTTTTTTGGATTTTTGTAAAGGGACCGTCGTCAGACCAATGTGGTCTGTAAACCTCTGCCGTCCCCTCTCAAGATTCTCATTGTGCCCATTGGGTAGATTTGTTTTTCTGGGATCTGAGCTGAGGATGTGGTTGTGGCTTGTGCAGCCCTTTGAGACACTTGTGATTAAGGGCTATATCAATAAACATTGATTGATTGATTGATAAATGATGCAAGGCGCTCATCCCCACCAAGAGCGGTACTAACACACCACCTTTGCCGCGCTTACCCTTTAGAGCACACCTGTAACTTCCTGGCACTACACCTACAGAAAATAGTTCTTCTCAGGTTTCTCTATGTTTACATTTTCACACTTTGCACTATTTTCTTACGCTGTATTAAGCATTTCTTACATATTCCTTATTTTGGCAACTTCATTTTAAGAGCTTATTGTTAAATGTTCAATGTCATTTTACAACTTTGTTTATGTTGTTTGAGTGTTTTCCACGCTTGTGTTGACATTTCCTTTCTGCCTTGACAGCTGAGGGGATTATAATCAGAGGAAGGTTACATTTGAAATAAAAATGTTTACATTTAATATATATTTTCTCCTGCTCCCTATTTTCCGTAGGTCATAAAAATAATCAATGGATATAAAACACCAGTTTTCAGCCATATGCCCCAGCCCTACTCTACAGGAGGGGGTGCGCTCCAACAAGAATGATTTAGCTCTATTGCGGTGCTAAATGACAGTTGTTAAGATGCAAGGGCAAAAATACCCATCCTAGCACACCCTCTCTTGTAGAGGACGAATACTTTGGATTCAGCACCAAGCGCTCAGACGAGATCCGTCCCATCGAAGTCTGTGAGCACGAAGTGATAAAGGGTGAGAGGCGAAACGTCGTTCAGTTGTGATTGATTCAACGCCCTGAAAATATAACAACCTGGATGTATGGGAATATTCATAGGCATGATCAATATAGTTTTTTGCAGAGGTCCTTAGGAACACTGAAAGGTTCCTGTCGTATAAAGATGTTTGACTGGCAGTTTTGCAGTAGGTACTTAAACAGCGGAGCGTTCCTGCTATACAGAGAATCTCCGGCTTGTGTTTTTGAAGAATGTTCTTAGAAAAAGCTAAAAGTTTCTGTCATAAAGTACTCCTAAAAACAGCAGCGCGTGACAGTCATGTGGAGGATCTTATACTGGTATTTCTGCAATAAGTTCTCCAAACAAGTGTTCATGTCATGTAGAGGATCTTTGGCTGGTATTTTTGCAATACGTTCTCAAAACAAGTTAAAGTTAAAGTACCAATGATTGTCACACACACACTGGGTGTGGTGAAATGTGTCCTCTGCATTTGACCCATACCCTTGTTCCACCCCCTGGGAGGTGAGGGGAGCAGTGGGCAGCAGCAGTGGCCGCGCCCGGAAAGTGTTCATGTCATGTAGAGTAGTTTTTCAGTGTTCAGCAAATTGTTTTTTTATAGTAATTGATTATAGTTACTTGTTACTTTCCCCCCCCAAAAAGTACTTAAATTACTTAGGGAATGTAATCAATGCGTTATTTAAAGAACACAAAAAACTTTAAAATATCTGACATATGCCGTTGAGAGACGTTTTATGATATATATATATATATATATACACTACCGTTCAAAAGTTTGGGTTCACATTGAAATGTCCTTATTTTTGAAGGAAAAGCACTGTACTTTTCAATGAAGATAGTTATAAGTTAACTAGTCTTAACTTTAAAGAAATACACTCTATACATTGCTAATGTGGTAAATGACTATTCTAGCTGCAAATGTCTGGTTTTTGGTGCAATATCTACATAGGTGTATAGAGGCCCATTTCCAGCAACTATCACTCCAGTGTTCTAATGGTACAATGTGTTTGCTCATTGGCTCAGAAGGCTAATTGATGATTAGAAAACCCTTGTGCAATCATGTTCACACATCTGAAAACAGTTTAGCTCGTTACAGAAGCTACAAAACTGACCTTCCTTTGAGCAGATTGAGTTTCTGGAGCATCACATTTGTGGGGTCAATTAAACGCTCAAAATGGCCAGAAAAAGAGAACTTTCATCTGAAACTCGACAGTCTATTCTAGTTCTTACAAATGAAGGCTATTCCACAAAATTGTTTGGGTGACCCCAAACTTTTGAACGGTAGTATATATATATATATATATATATATATAGATATATATATATATATATATATATATATATATTCATATATATATATATATATATATATATATATATATATATATATATATATATATATATATATATATATATATATATATATATATATATATATGAATATATATATATATATATGAATATATATATATATATGAATATATATATATATATATGAATATATATATATATATATATATGAATATATATATATATATATATATATATATATATTCATATATATATATATTCATATATATATATATATATATATTCATATATATATATATGAATATATATATATATATATATATATATGAATATATATATATATATATATATATATATATATATATATATATATATATATATATATATATATATATATATATATATATATATATATATATATATATATATATATATATATATATATATATATATATCCCCACACACACATATGTGTGTGTGTGTGGGGGGGGGCACATATTATATTAGTATAATGGATACATAATTAATATAATTGGATATTAAGAGTATGTGAAAGTTTGACTCCTTCCTGAAGTTTTGTAATTGATCAAAAATATAAAGCAGCTGAAATGTGCCAAACAAGGGTAAGTGTAGAGAGTTTTACATTTTGCCCATCATGCACTCTAATGGATTTAAAAGGGTGTAATTTAGAAATAGTGTTTATGGTGTTTAGCCGTTTTTCATAATATCCACACAGTTCAGTGTGATCATGTGTGTTGACCTTTATCTTAGCAGCACTTCTTTTTTTTGCACCATGACTAGGGAATGTTGTTTGGATTGTGTCATATAAGCGAGTGCTGCGCTAAAATTTTAAGAACTTTCAAGGGTAATTTATCTAATTTATTCACATTGTCCACAAGATGGTTGCACATTTGAAGCATTCAGAGACCACATGGTATTTAAGATTATTTTGAAAGCACCGCAATGCATTTGTTGAACTCATGATGTCTTGCAGGCCAAATTGAAGAGTCAGGCGTAGTTTGGACACCCCTGATATAGAGGATCTTTGATTGGCATAAACGTTTGTTCTAATTTATGACTTTTACTGAACTTAATTTAAGTGATAAAGGTATGACTGAGTCTTTTACTGATATTGTACAAGAATTAAAATTGAAGGTGAACATACAATATTATAAATATGATAGGCTGGATCCTTGGAAGTTTGTAGCCCCTGATTCGTGACACAGCAAGTAGTGCATCTCCCCACCCGCTAGAGGCTAATAAAATGTCCGCATCTTCTCTCGAGATGGCATGACTGCGTGTGACATTGTGGTTTTTGCCCACGCGAGGCGATCTGAGAACCAGTCCGTAGCACAAGCAAGCGACTGAAGGTCAAATGTAACTAACTCGGGGCTGCAGATGTTCCCGGGACGAGATGATCTAACGCGGCGCTCTGCAGGCAGGTTTAATTGACTTTAAAGAAAGCACTCGCTTGGCAGCTGACTGCTAACGGCCACGCCAGAGGCTCGCTGGCTGCACACGCTCAAAGCAGCAGCACCCAGGAGAAAATAAATACTTGTATGTAAAAAGTGTCACCTTCAGTGGATAGCGAGCTTCGGAATAAGAGGATTATTGTCTTTGGCGGTCTACGGCGACATCCTTCAGGGCAGGAAGGCCGCCTCCCACCCACAGGTTCCTCCCCAGCTTTAAAACACCACCTTGTTTGTTTACTCCTGCCTGAAATCCTCTTTTTTTTAATGCTTCAACACAAAATACCATACAAAGCATCATCCTGCCGTTACAATGTGTGTCAGCATTCAGAATCAAACGAGCAGTGTTCATCTGACAGTCTGCTCTTTGAAGATCTGTCAGGGCAAAATAAGAAGCTCCTTGGTTTCGGATGGCCTCAGTAAAAATGCGTAAAAATGAAAAAAATGGTTGAGCTTTTGCAGCATAGCTCTCTGGGCATTTCCCCCTTGCAGCCATATGTAGATGCAGTGCTAATTTTGGGCTCAAGCTCTAAAAATGTCTTGAACAACCGAACAAAGGCGGGCACTGAAAAAGCAGGCTGCAACAGAGCAGGCTGACGACTCACAGCTGGAAGCCTTTTTTCAACCCTGCCTGTGGAATTATTAAATACAACAAGGTTTACCCTCACTATCTAATTAGAACCAACAGAGGAGCTGCATCACATCAGACGTTTGGCCTTTTAAAAAAGGTACATTGGTAGTGCTGCAATACGGAGTACATATCCAGTATTTCGGGTACTGAGAAGAATATCTGTTGATCACATGAATTTTCAACTCACTAATGGGCAGCTACCATCTAAAATAGTTTGCTGCCTAAACGGGCAGCGGTACAACTTGCAAAGTAAAAGGTAAAAGAAGCAGAAGTTATAGCGGCACATATTGAAATATTGTATATACTGTACAGCGGCTACACCACAGACGCTTGGTGAGGCTCCTTGAACTCAGGAAAGTTGTCGTGTTCCATTTTGGAAGTCGGAATTTCAACTGGAACGCCCCTCGAGTTCGGATTTCCTAATCGAGAAGTGGGAGCAATCTCAAAACCTGAGTTGGCTTTAAAGATGGCTGCTTTGAATGTAAACAAGAATTAATTAAAGTTAAGTTAAAGTACCACTGATAGTCCCACACACACACTAGGTGTGTTGAAATCACCCTCTGCATTTGACCCATCCCCTTGTTCCACCCCCTGGGAGGTGAGGGGAGCAGTGAGCAGCAGCGGTGGCCGGGCTCGGGATTTGATGATTCAACCCCCAATTCCAACCCTTGAGGGTGAGTGCCAAGCAGAGAGGTAATGGGTCCCATTTTTATAGACATTGGTATGACTCGGCCGGGGTTTGAACTCACGACCTACAAATGTCAGAGCGGACACTCTAACCACTAGGCCACTGAGCAGGCTAATTAGCATTTTAAATTAGTTTTTGTTGCACTGAATCAGCCATAGACGGTGTGTTTTTGGACGTTTATGTATGGTAACATTACTGTAGTATCAACTAGGGCTGCAACTAACGATTTTCTTCATAGTCAATTAGTCAACGACTATCTTAACGATTATTCGACTAATCGGATAATATCCATCCATCTATCTTCAACCGCTTATGCGGAATCGGGTCGCAGGGACAACAGCTCCAGCAGAGACCCCCAGACTTCCCTCTCCAGAGCAACATTAGCAACTTCCTCCTGGGGAATCCCGAAGCGTTCCCAGGCCAGAGAGGAGATGTAATCCCCCCATCTGGTCCTTGGCCTGCCGCGGGGTCTCCTCCCAGTGGGACGTGCAACGAGGACCTCCCTAGGGAGACGCTCGTGAGGCATCCGCACGAAATGCCCGAACCACCTAAGCTGGTTCCTTTCCAAGCGAAGGAGCAGCGGCTCTACTCCGACTCTCTCTCTCGGGTGACTGAACTTCTCACCCTATCACTAAGGGAGATGCCAGCCACCCTTCTGAGGAAACTCATGTCGGCCCCTTGTATCGCAAATCATATAGTTGATGTAGATGCCCATATAGGCTGTTCAGATTTACTTTACAAAAGAGAAGTGTAGGATACTTCTCTTGTTGCCTTATTTGTATTTGACCACTACTGTTTTCTGTTTATTTGTTACTGACTGTGGCAGGACGCCTCTGCCTCTGTTTCACTTTATGTTGCTGGTAAATAATATGGTTGTAGTAGTAGGCTAAAGTTAAATTATTTAGTATGCACTAATTAAAGGGGCAGAGCTTTAAGAGACATTTTACCTTTTATATTTTATAAGATATATTTTTTGTAAGAACCACAATTAATAAATATATTTCAGTGAATAACTTGTTGTTCAAATCTGTATATAAATATGTACATAAAGTGTTGTAATGATATTGTAAAATGGATGGATGGATGGATGGATGGACGTTTAAAACAAAACTGTTATTATTAATTAGTAAGTATACATTTTTTTAGCCTTTTTAGAGAAAATCATATCATTGTAGTAAATTATGCAAATTACTCGATGTCATGGTGACCACGCCCATAGCCACGCCCCCACCGCCACAGGTATCTTGGCAGTTTATGGGAAACACTGTGTACCCATATCCGCAGCAGGTCTCCAAGGTGAACAGCCTCTGGCATGTTAATCAGATAATAAAGCGTACACATATTTAAAGGCTCTAATTTTTCCAACGACTTCTAAATGCAGCTCAAGTTATTGTAGGCATGTGCTCATGAACAACAAAGATGAGCAGTAATTCATTCGTAAATATCAATGTGTACTGTAATTGTGCTGGTCATTCAGCTGTTACAAAAAATATATTGACTATCAAAATGTCAATTTAAAAAAAAAAAATAAAAAAAAAAATGTCAATTTTAAAGAAAGGAAAGGCAAAGTGCTAAAAAAAAACAATTAACCTTGTTTATGTATATTTGTTTGACTGTTTGTGAGAGTTTTGAAAAATGAATTACTGACACCCTCTGAGGCACATTGATTTCATTTGTTAGTTTTGACTTTGGGACATCCACTAATCTGGTGTCTGGAGTCTCGCTGGTTGTTAGTCGCTATGAGCTAAGAGCGACTGCGAGCTCCTGACCAGTCATTCACTCATTTCTGGTGTGTCCGGCAACACGGTGAATGGGAGTCGTCTTCACATTTGTAACAGTCAGAATTGGCTCAAGACCTAAATTTACAATACCGAAATGTACTACCCGGACGCTTCCTTGTAGAGGTGTTTAGGGCACGTCCGACCGGTAAGAGGCCACGGGGAAGACGCAGGACACGTTGGGAAGACTATCTCTCCCGGCTGGCCTCGGAACGCCTCGGGATCCCCTGGGAAGAGCTGGACGAAGTGGCTGGGGAGAGGGAAGTCTGGGCTTCTTTGCTTAGGCTGCTGCCCCCACAAACCGAACTTAGCTTTGAGCTTCTGCAGCTGGTGAGTTACCATTAATCTGAAAAGGTCTTGTCTTATTTTGGATATTATAAGCTTGGAAACGAGAATTACCCAAAACTAATGCACTTCAATGGAACAAATTGCTGATTAATGTTGACCTTCACACCACCTGATTCGAACCTGGATTAGTCACTACGCCTTCCTCTCTAACGCCATCTTCAATACTTTTATCACGTTTTGCCTGCGTTGAATGTGTGTTGTGCAGTAATTAGCTTCCTGTGCAGAAGTAGTAGAATTAGTAGTAGTAGCAATGGCAACTGAAGCGACATTCAGATCGTTGTTAGAGCTGGAGTTACTCAATGCCAGACGTCGGTCACTTTTTTGTACATTTTACTCTGAAACCGGAGAAGAAGGCATTCCTAATTAAACAAGCCGAAAAACAGAAAAAAAGACTACTAACTGAAATTATTTAATACTGAAAGTAGACCAATCACAGCTCTGCGGTCCGCTTTGCTTTTACCACGAGGTTCGGATATTTTTCAGGCGCAAGTCAAGCTTCGCCAGAGTACTTGGAGGTGCAGCGTCACCTCTTGTCGGGGCATTCTCGTTGGTTTGTTGTTACTGTCCGAAATCTACCGGGATCAAGTAGAACACAGGGACGTAACGTTAAACAATAACAATGATAACCGCGGTAAAACTTAGTTAGTATGACCCTTCTAAATTCAAAAGATGGAAAAACCGAGATCGGTAACCGCACTTTGATAAATTCATGGGCTGACTGGCGCCACCTCGCTAGCTTACATGCTACACTATATTGCCAAAAGTATTTGGCCACCTGCCTTTACTCACATATGAACTTGAAGTGCCATCCTATAGAATTGTCCAAAATGTTTTGGTATCCTGGAGCATTCAAAGTTCCTTTCACTGGAACTAAGGGGCCAAGCCCAACTCCTGAAAAACAACCCCACACCATAATTCCTCCTCCACCAAATTTCACACTCGGCACAATGCATTCCGAAATGTAGCGTTCTCCTGGCAACCTCCAAACCCAGACTGGTCCATCCGTTTGCCAGATGGAAAAGCGTGATTCATCACTACAGAGAAGGCGTCTCCACTGCTCTAGAGTCCAGTGGCGACGTGCTTTACACCACTGCATCCCACGCTTTGCATTGGACTTGGTGATGTATGGCTTAGATGCAGCTGCTCGGTCATAGAAACCCATTCCATGAAGCTCTCTGCGTACTGTACGTGGGCTAATTGGAAGGTCACATGAAGTTTGGAGCTCTGTAGCAACTGACTGTGCAGAAAGTCTTTGCACTATGCGTTTCAGCATCCGCTGACCCCTCTCTGTCAGTTACCACTTGGTGGCTGAGTTGCTGTTGTTCCCAAACTCTTCACTTTTCTTATAATAAAGTTGACTTTAGAAGATTTAGGATCGAGGAAATTTCACGACTGGATTTGTTGCACAGGGGGCATCTTCTGACAGTTCCACGCTGGAAATCACCCATTCTTTCACAAATGTTTGTAGAAACAGTCTCCTTGCCTAAGTGCTTGATTGTATACACCTGTGGCCGGGCCTAGTGATTAAGACACCTGATTCTGATCATTTGGATGGGTAGCCAAATACTTTTGGCAATATAGTGTATCATGAAAACAGAGACATTGACGTCTTCCCCCGTTAAACGAAACTTGTATAAAAACATTAACAGTCTGAGTACCTAAGACAGGGGTCGGCAACCTTTACCACTCAAAGAGCCATTTTGGCAAGTTTCACAAATTAAAGAAAGTAATGGGAGCCACAAAAAAATTTTTTAAATGAAAAACACCGCATAAAAAGCTTAAATGCTTTGTGCTATGTTAACCAGGGGTCTCCGACACACGCACCGGCACGCACTTTAATGTGGAAATTTGATGTTAGTGCAGCCCGCGAGTTTTGAATGAATGGCGCTTGATAGCGTCATACTTGCCAACCCTCTCATTTTTCCCGGGAGACTCCCGAATATCAGAGCGTGATGACACTGCATTTGGCGCCCTCTACAGTCTGCCCTAAAAGTGTACCTGCTCGACCACATGTAGAATGAAGTTTCAGCTTGCTCACGTAAGTGACAGCAAGGCGTACTAGCTCAGCAGCCACACATCTTACACTGACGGTACCAATACCCAGAATCCCATGCAGCCCTAACTCTTCCGCTCAACCAACGCACGGAGAGGGGGGGGGAGTTGATGTGTGGGGGGATTTGGTGGTAGCGGGGGTGTATAATGTAGACCGGAAGAGTTAGGGCTGCATGGGATTCTGGGTAATGGTTGTGTTGTGTTTATGTTGTGTTACGGTGGGATGTTCTCCAGAAATGTGTTTTTCATTCTTTTTTGGTGTGGGTTCACAGTGTGGCGCATATTTGTAACGTAACAATGTTAAAGTTGTTTGATACGGCTACCGTCAGTGTAAGCTGTGTGGCTGATGAGTAAGTATGCTTTGCTGTCTCCTGTGTGTGCAAGTAATAACAACATGCAACATGTGGCTGGACTGGCACATAGAGGACAATTACTGCAGTGCAATTAGGGCACGCCCTTTATTTAGTAATTACAGTGTAAATAGGATTATTTTTTCCCTGGGAGTTATCTAGGAGAGACACTGAGATCCATAAACCTCCTGGGAAAATCGGGGGGGTCGGCATGTAAGTAGCTGAGCCGCATCAGAGTGGTCAAGGAGCCGCATGCGGCTCCGGAGCCGCGGGTTGCCGACCCCTGACCTAAGATGTTCAATTGTGCAGATTGAACCTACAAGCTGCGCTCTCTCGGAACAGAGTGATCGCTCCATACTCAAGAGGAACACCAGACACGTGTTTTACGGCGCGTTCAAGGACCGCTGAACACAGTAGGACGCCACAATGCCCATCAGAAGAAAAAAAAATATATATAATTGATTTTATTTGCAATGCACTTTTCATTGGAATACATCTTAAAGTACTTCAGTAATTATGAACATTTTAAACAATAAATGCTTAGTCATTAAAACAGATACAATAAAAAGACTAAAACCCTACCAGTGACGCATAAGTGTCTATTTATTTTAGTCCTTTTTAAAAAGATAACAACTTGGTCATGAGATTTCAGTGTGTAAGTGCCTTTTCAACAATGATAATGATAAACGTGATATGAAATTTTCCCTGAGTGGAAAAGCACCGACTGGAAAGTTCAAGTTGCTTGCCGTCAGAACATTTAATGTTAGCTTTGGCTTTACTTGTTCATTAAGTTGTAATTTAACAATAAGAGTTCTAAAATCACAAAGCCGAGATCCAGCTTGATTATTTCCTACATAATTGTTGAAATAGCGATATCCCTCTGCAACAATCTTTGATACAGCGCTTGAGCAGCCGCGTATAACGTAGTGACAAAGCGCTCGCGTGTGTGTGTGTGTGTGTACCGTAGGTTAGGTTGCATTTTTGCCTCATCCCTGTGAGAATCCTGCGTGTGACTGAAGCATTAAGGACTGGGACTATCCAGGACTAGCTGCAATTAGCTCAAACAAAACAACCAGGTAGCATTTGTGAGCAGATAATACCGTATCATCTCTCTTTCCAACTTATCCGGTCAATAGTGCATATTTAAGTGAAGGGTGAGGCAAAACTACTACCTTACCTTCTGTGTACACCGTGTATACGTGACTAGGGTTTTAGGAGGGAAAACCGCTGGTTCCAACTCGGGAAAAAAATCCCAATTGGGTCATCTTTTTATAACCAAGCACAATAGTAGCGGGAGAACATTAAACGTAGTGGATTACGTGGGTAAACTGGAGAAAGAAGGCGCTCTCATTTCAGACGACACCACACCAACGCGCTGCCTGGAGACAAGGAGCCGCTACATCACTACTGTACCTGCTTCGCCCGCTACGGCGACGGTTCAGTGAGCAAGCTCAGCCAGATGCGGCGCGACACCTCAAACTCCGTGTCGTGCCTCCGCCGAAAATGGGACTCGGAATATGGCTTTTTGGGTTTGTTTGTTCTTTTGCCCCATTTGGCCGCTTGTCAGATGTTACTTGATGGTAAATTAGCAGCGTAGTTTGTGAGGGGGCTGGTGACACTCTAGGTTTTCTACAGTGCCATGATGTCACACACACACACACACACACACACACACACACACACACATTCTTGTATTGTTACCTTCTTGAGACCTCCGAAAATGCCTACCTCTTTAGGGCCACCCTTTCTAGATATATAAAGATTTGTCTTTACAACATTAATATATACATACTATGCAAATATAAAAAAGCTTGTTGTGAAAAATGAGTTGGAATTTCACAGGAAAAAAGTCACAATTTCACAAGAAAAACTTTTGAGAAAAATAAATGTTGGCAGTATTATAACAAAAGTCGTAATTTTACTCAACGCAAGTCAAACTTTTATAAGAAAAACTGAACATTTATGCAATATTATGATCAAAGTTGGAATTTTACTCAATAACAGTCACAATTTTACAAGAAAAGCTTAACATTTTGACAGTTTTATGAAAAGAGTCGTAATTTTACTATACAAAAGTCACAATTTTATAAGAAACCTTTAAAGTTTTTGCAATTTTATAATAAGAATTGGAATTGTACTTAGCAAAATTATGACAAAAATCATAATTTTACTCAAAAAATGTCATTATTTTAAAAGAACAACAACAAAATTGGCAATAATGTGGTAAAAGTCAGAATTTTATATGACACATGTCACCAATTTGTATTAAAAAGTAATACTTTTACATAAACAAGTAATAATTGTATGAGAAAATAATGCAATATTACAGAAACAGAAAGAATATGAGAAATTGTTCCCAATTTTATACGAAGAAAGTCGACACATTGTGAGTAAAAGACTGCTTTTAGTTAATTGTATTTATTTTTTGAATTTTTTGTTTGTAATTGTTTTTTAATCTTCATTATTTACTTCAAGTTATTACAGTTTACAGTTTTTTTTTAAATTAATTTTGGCCAAAGGGGGCGCATTTCAATTTCTTACTCACACTTGTTATTACCTATGTTGGCCAGAGGGGGAGCACTTCAAATTTTTACACACACTTGTAATTTTATATGTTGACCAGAGGGGCAGCACTTTTAAAACCGACACACAGTCAATTTGAAAAATCCCTCCTTTTTGGGACCACCAAAAATGAGATAAATAGATAGATAGATAGATAGATAGATAGATAGATAGATAGATAGATAGATAGATAGATATCAATCAATCTTTATTTATATAGCCCTAAATCACAAGTGTCTCAAAGGGCTGCACAAGCCACAACGACATCCGCGGTACAGAGCCCACATACGTAAGGGCAAGTAAAAACTCACAACCCCAGTGGGACGTCGATGTGAATGACTATGAGAAACCTTGGAGAGGGCCGCATATGTGGGTAACCCCCCCCCCCCCCCCCCCCCCCCCCTCTAGGGGAGACTGGATGCAATGGACGTCGAGTAGGTCTGACATAATATTGTGAAAGTCCAGTCCGTAGTGGATCTAACATAATAGTGAGAGTCCAGTCCATAGTGGATCTAACATAATAGTGAGAGTCCAGTCCATAGTGGGGCCAGCAGGAGACCATCTCGAGCGGAGACGGGTCAGCAGGGCAGAGATGTCCCCAACCGATGCACAGGCGAGCGGTCCACCCCGGGTCTCGATAGATAGATAGATTTCACCACCAGGGGTACAAATGAGATCTCTATTTTTTTGTTTTTTGTAATATGCTTAAGGCCGATGACAAAGGAGTCACGGACCACAGATGGCCCCTGTGCCGCACTTTGGGCAACACAGCTGTAGAAGCTAACTGTTAATGGCCACTATAGTCTTAGTACCGTAGTGTATTTGTTCATCCTATGGTCACATATGGGACGCGGGTTGTCTTACGTCAGCACCGGAAGTGGTATAATCAGCTTGTTCACCTGGCGGGTTTTTTCGGGTATGAATAGGGAAGTCCTTCTTTAGCTGCCGTCTTGTTTGATCATATATTGCTGCCTTTGCACCTGTCAATGTTTACTTTTGTATGCACATTAAATCAACGAAATCCTGACTTTGGAGCAATGTTCATGGACTGTAGTATTTGGCTCTGTATTAGATGCAATTAGAGATGTCCGATAATATCGGACTGCCGATATTATCGGCCGATAAATGCTTTAAAATGTAATATCGGAAATTATGGGTATCGGTTTCAAAATTATCGGTATCGGTTTCAACAAGTAAAATGTATGACTTTTCAAAACGCCGCTGTGTACACGGACGTAGGGAGAAGTACAGAGCGCCAATAAACCTTAAAGGCACTGCCTTTGCGTGCCGGCCCAGTCACACAATATCTACGGCTTTTCACACACACAAGTGAATGCAAGGCATATTTGGTCAACAGCCATACAGGTCACACTGAGGGTGTCCGTATAAACAACTTTAACACTGTTACAAATATGCGCCACACTGTGAACCCACACCCAACCAGAATGACAAACACATTTCGGGAGAACATCCGCACCATAACACAACATAAACACAACAGAACAAACACCCAGAACCCCTTGCAACACTAACTCTTCCGGGACGCTACAATATACACCCCCCCCCCCCCCCCCACCCAACCATGCCCACCTCAACCAGGGAGAGCATGTCCCAAATTCCAAGCTGCTGTTATGAGGCATGTTAAAAAAAATAATGCACTTTGTGACTTCAATAATAAATATGGCAGTGCCATGTTGGCATTTTTTTCTATAACTCGAGTTAATTTATTTTGGAAAACCTTGTTACATTGTTTAATGCAGGGGTCACCAACGCGGTGCCCGCGGGCACCAAGTAGACCTTAAGGACTAGATGAGTAGCCCGCCGGCCTGTTCTAAAAATAGCTCAAATAGCAGCACTTACCAGTGAGCTGCCTCTATTTTTTAAATTGTATTTATTTACTAGCAATCTGGTCTCGCTTTGCCCGACATTTTTAATTCTAAGAGAGACAAAACTCAAATAGAATTTGAAAATCCAAGAAAATATTTTAAAGACTTGGTCTTCACTTGTTTGAATAAATTTTTTTTTTTTTTTTTACTTTGCTTCTTATAACTTTCAGAAAGACAATTTTAGAGAAAAAATACAACCTTAAAAATGATTTTAGGATTTTTAAACACATATACCTTTTTACCTTTTAAATTCCTTCCTCTTCTTTCCTGACAATTTAAATCAATGTTCAAGTAAATTTATTTTTTTTATTGTAAAGAATAATAAATACATTTTAATTTAATTCTTCATTTTAGCTTCTATTTTTTCGACGAAGAATATTTGTGAAATATTTCTTCAAACTTATTATGATTAAAATAAAATAAAAATATTCTGGCAAATCTAGAAAATCTGTACAATCAAATTTAAATCTTATTTCAAAGTCTTTTGAATTTATTTTAAAATATTTGTTCTGGAAAATCTAGAAGAAATAATGATCTGTCTTTGTTAGAAATATAGCTTGGTCCAATTTGTTATATACTCTAACAAAGTGTAGATTGGATTTTAACCTATTTAAAACATGTCATCAAAATTCTAAAATTAATCTTAATCAGGAAAAATTACTAATGATGTTCCATAAATTATTTTTTTAAGTTTTTCTCTTCTTTTTTTCGGTTGAATTTTGAATTTTAAAGAGTCGAAATTGAAGATAAACTATGTTTCAAAATGTAATTGTCATTTTTTTCGTGTTATCTCCTCTTTTAAACCATTAAATTAAGTGTAAATATCATTAATTATTAATAATAACATAGAGTTAAAGGTAAATTGAGCAAATTGGCTATTTCTGGCAATTTATTTAAGTGTGTATCAAACTGGTAGCCCTTCGCATTAATCAGTACCCAAGAAGTAGCCCTTGGTTTCAAAAAGGTTGGTGACCCCTGGTTTAATGCATCCAGCGGGGCGTCACAACAAAATGAGGCGTAATAATGTGTTCATTCCCCGACTGTATATATCGGTATCGGTTGATATCGGAATCGGTAATTAAGAGTTGGACAATATCGGAATATCGGCAGAAAAGCCATTATCGGACATCTCTAGATGCAATGGTTTTCCGTATTGGGACCATGATTTGGGTCCGAACTTGTTCACCCGTCCTCATATGGAAGGTACTTTTCCTTGGTGGTGTCTCAAGAAGGATAGAAATACAAGAACACACACACACACACACACACACACACACACACACACACACACACACACACACACACACACACACACAGCACATTGACTGCATCTCTGCACAGGATATTTATATTAATGAAGATAGCGAGTGCTCTCCACTCCATCGCATTCGTGCCCCGCAGAGGCCGGAGATGCCCTCCTTTTTGTGTGATCCGGCTATTCAAGAAACGCAGGCTTTTTAGAGTTTGACACACACGCACGCTCACTTTTCTGTGCAGCATTTTGCATAAAAAAAAGGCGCACCAATTATAAAAGCCTGACAGACTTTTGTGCAAGATGTGTGAGTGGGGGAGGAGGAGGACGGATGACGAAACGACTCCCGTTCGAAGCCTGAAAGTGTCATTTTGAGATGTGAATTCGTTTGCATGGCCAGCGTCATCCGGGTACGTGGCGATGCAACAGCGCCGCCTGGCGCCAACGCCGCGCGCTTTTCACACAAAAAAAAAAGCTCCAGCTGCCGCGCGGCGCGCTCCTCCATTGCGTCTTATTACCTTGGCTGTCACAAGGCGCGTCTGCGGCAGATTTGCTGCGGCGGCCGTGGTTTGGCGCCTTCCTCCTGCGGGCCCTCTGTGCGCGGCGCGGAGGCCCGCGGCGGCGACGCGCGGCGGCAACCGTCGCCGTCGCTCCCGGCCGCCATCCTTCGTCCCGGTCGTCGTGCGGTGCCAAAAGTGTTTCAACTTGATCTGCGGGGAGAGGACACGCACATTGTTGGGTTTTACTGTGGACCTGTTGAGTCCTGGTGCGCTTGCGCGCTCGACTCATTTGCATATGTTGGAGGAGTTGAACGCAAAAAGTGCGCGTAAGGAGGTGCGCATGAGGGAGGTGTTGTTGGGGGACAGCCTGTAGCTCCTCGGTGTGGCTGCTCCAGTGTGCAGCAGCAGGTAGGATGAGGATGACGATGATTGACACTTTTCTTAAGCGCAATATGCAACTTGTGAAGCAAATTTTAAAAATAAAAAAAAAATAAAAAAATTTAGAAAGCGCGTCACTCACCCCATTCCCGTCACACATCTCTCCAGGCGGCCAGGTGGAGATGACATTGCAGCCTGTTACTCCATTCGGGTGCCCGCCAAAAAGGGGTGAGTCTCCCCCCCCACCCACCCCGTCAAATTAATCCATCAATTGCAAATCCATCCAAAAAAAAAAAAAAAAGAAGGAAAAAAAAAATCAGATTAATCCACCTGTCGTGTCCGTGAAGACCTCCAGCGTCACGGCCACCTTCTCCCCCCCTTTCCTGGAGCTGCAGGTGCTATTCCTCCTGACGCTAGGATTCAAATGTGCCACTTCCACGACGCGCGGCCACGCGTGGGGTGGTGGTGGTGGTGGAGATAAATGGGAGATGGTGGCTTCAAAAAGATCCCAGAATGTGATCTCCACAGGCAGCTTGGCGCGTTCCGCAGTGAGAGCCTGCATGTGGACAGCTCCGCGCGCCTCCGCCTCCTCTGCGTGGTTGTGGAGGTGTGTGTGTGCGCGCGCGCGTGCGTGCGTGCGTGCGTGGACGCGTGTGTGGAGGGGAGATTCCGTCACATACGCAACATAGACACGCACGTATCATTCACACGCACGCGCACAATGGAGAGAAGGGAAGAAGAAGAAAAAAAAGAGCTCAAAATCGGAACAAGTTTGTAGTTGTTACCGGGCGACAATCGACCGCAGTTGAAGCGAGCCGAGATCAACGTGGGAGTGTTCCCCGGTTACCGTCTTCGTTCGCCAGCCTGGGTTGGGGGATGACCGCACCTTCTATTTATAAAGCATACAGCATGAGGGAGAACAAGGACATTGCAACTATTTACAAAAGGGAGAGTTCTACTTTTGCGCGTGTAAGTGCGCGCGCAAGACCCATCCATCCATCCATCTTCTTACGCTTATCCGAGGTCGGGTCGCGGGGGCAGCAGCCTAAGCAGGGAAGCCCACACTTCCCTCTCCCCAGCCACTTCTTCCAGCTCTTATCGGGGGATCTGGAGGCGTTCCCATGCAGGCCAGCTGGGAGACATAGTCTTCCCAACGTGTCCTGGGTCTTCCCCGTGGCCTCCTACCGGTCGGACGTGCCCTAAACACCTCCCTAGGGAGGCGTTCGGGTGGCATCCTGACCAGATGCCCGAACCACCTGATCTGGCTCCTCTCCATGTGGAGGAGCAGCGGCTTTACTTTGAGTTCCTCCCGGATTACAGAGCTTCTCACCCTATCTCTAAGGGAGAGACCCGCCACTCGGCGGAGGAAACTCATTTCGGCCGCTTGTACCCGTGATCTTGTCCTTTCGGTCATAACCCAAAGCTCATGACCATAGGTGAGGATGGGAATGTAGATCGACCGGTAAATCGAGAGCTTTGCCTTCCGGCTCAGCTCCTTCTTCACCACAACGGATCGATACAGCGTCCGCATTACTGAGGACGCCGCACCGATCCGCCTGTCAATCTCACAATCCACTCTTCCCTCACTCGTGAACAAGACTCCCAGGTACTTGAACTCCTCCACTTGGGACAGGGTCTCCTCCCCAACTTGGAGATGGCACTCCACCCTTTTCCGGGCGAGAACCATGGACTCGGACTTGGAGGTGCTGATTCTCATCCCAGTCGCTTCACACTCGGCTGCGAACCGATCCAGTGAGAGCTGAAGATCCTGGCCACATGAAGCCATCAGGACCACATCATCTGCAAAGAGCAGAGACCTAATCCTGCAGCCACCAAACCGGATCCCCTCAACGCCTTGACTTGCGTCTAGAAATTCTGTCCATAAAAGCGCAAGACCGAGTTAACGAAATAAATTTCAGAAGCTTTTCTAAATCAGGGAAAAATGGTGAAATACAATAAAGCAAATCTAAGTATAATTATTTACTATAAATTAGGGCTGGGCGATATGGCCTTTTATTAATATCTCGATAATTTTAGGCCATGTCCTGATACACGATATATATCTTGATATTTTTGCCTTAGCCTTGAATGAACACTTGATGCATATACACTACCGTTCAAAAGTTTGGGGTCACCCAAACAATTTTGTGGAATAGCCTTCATTTCTAAGAACAAGAATAGACTGTCGAATTTCAGATGAAAGTTCTCTTTTTCTGGCCATTTTGAGCGTTTAATTGACCCCACAAATGTGATGCTCCAGAAACTCAATCTGCTCAAAGGAAGGTCAGTTTTGTAGCTTCTGTAACGAGCTATACTGTTTTCAGATGTGTGAACATGATTGCACAAGGGTTTTCTAATCCTCAATTAGCCTTCTGAGCCAATGAGCAAACACATTGTACCATTAGAACACTGGAGTGATAGTTGCTGGAAATGGGCCTCTATACACCTATGTAGATATTGCACCAAAAACCAGACATTTGCAGCTAGAATAGTCATTTACCACATTAGCAATGTATAGAGTGTATTTCTTTAAAGTTAAGACTAGTTTAAAGTTATCTTCATTGAAAAGTACAGTGCTTTTCCTTCAAAAATAAGGACATTTCAATGTGACCCCAAACTTTTGAACGGTAGTGTAATCACAGCAGTATGATGATTCTATGTGTCTACATTAAAACATTCTTGTTCCCACTTCATTAATATATGCTCATTTTAAACTTTCATGCAGAGAGGGAAATCACAACTATGTCAATTTAGCAAAAGTGTACTTATTAAACAATTAAGCAGTGGCACAAACATTCATGTCCTTTCCAAAACAGAAAGTGCAAGATTGTCAGAGACATTTTAAAACAAGTTATTAGTGCACTTTTGTGCATGGAGTCACTAAGATGACATATGAAAACAACACAAAATTAAAGTGTACTTTTTGTACAGAACACCACTATAATAGTTAAAAACAAATAAAGTGCACTTTTGTGCATGATGTCACACAAGGTATTTCAATAAGTGTCACATAAAAATGAGCTGGTTGCTTCGGCATTTTGTTGGTGTGACACCGAACAGAGATGTTGACATGCGGAGTTTGAAGCACTCTTCATTCTCTAGCGCAGGGGTCACCAACGCGGTGCCCGCGGGCACCAGGTAGCCCGTAAGGACCAGATGAGTAGCCCGCCGGCCTGTTCTAAAAATAGCTCAAATAGCAGCACTTACCAGTGAGCTGCCTCTATTTTTTAAATTGTATTTATTTACTAGCAAGCTGGTCTCGCTTTGCCCAACATTTTTAATTCTAAGAGAGACAAAACTCAAATAGAATTTGAAAATCCAAGAAAATATTTTAAAGACTTGGTCTTCACTTGTTTAAATAAATTAATTTTTTTTTTAAACTTTGCTTCTTATAACTTTCAGAAAGACAATTTTAGAGAAAAAATACAACCTTAAAAATTATTTTAGGATTTTTAAACACATATACCTTTTTACCTTTTAAATTCCTTCCTCTTCTTTCCTGACAATTTAAATCAATGTTCAAGTAAATTTATTTTTTTTATTGTAAAGAATAATAAATACATTTTAATTTAATTCTTTATTTTAGCTTCTGTTTTTTCGACGAAGAATATTTGTGAAATATTTCTTATTATGATTCAAATTCAAAAAAATTATTTTGGCAAATCTAGAAAATCTGTAGAATCAAATTTAAATCTTATTTCAAGGTCTTTTGAATTTCTTTTAAAATTTTTGTTCTGGAAAATCTAGAAGAAATAATGATTTGTCTTTGTTAGAAATATAGCTTGGTCCAATTTGTTATATATTCTAACAAAGTGTAGATTGGATTTTAACCTATTTAAAACATGTCATCAAAATTCTAAAATTATTGTTAATCAGGAAAAATTACTAATGATGTTCCATAAATTCTTTTTTTAAGTTTTTCTCTTCTTTTTTTCGGTTGAATTTTGAATTTTAAAGAGTCGAAATTGAAGATAAACTATGTTTCAAAATTTAATTGTCATTTTTTTCGTGTTTTCTTCTCTTTTTAACCGTTCAATTAAGTGTAAATATCATTAATTATTAATAATAACATAGAGTTAAAGGTAAATTGAGCAAATTGTCTATTTCTGGCAATTTATTTAAGTGTGTATCAAATTGGTAGCCCTTCGCATTAATCAGTACCCAAGAAGTAGCTCTTGCTTTCAAAAAGGTTGGTGACCCCTGCTCTAGCGGGTGACTTTTCAAATGATGCTACAAATTAGCAACGCTGCTACTTTTAGTAGCAACGCTTTTGCCGCATAATTGTTCGACATATTCCCGCTTGAAGCCAAACCACCGCCAGACGACGGACCCCATGCTGTTTTTCTTAGGAATTAATTCTTCCTCCATTTGTTACCAGATTCGCACCTTCTCTCTCTCGTATTACCACCCGCACCGCACCGTTGGCATCACAGCTAACGTTACCATGTCGCTACCTGTCTGCTCCGCGGGAGCGTGTGACGTTGCACACTTGACTTATGTAAGAAGGTGCGCTTGTTTTATGTCTCTGTGAGAAGGAGAGACAAGATAGAGGGAGAAACACATGCAGTTTAATGCCCGCAGCTAAAAGCAACTGCGTGAGAACGTATACTCGAATATCACGATATAGTCATTTTCTATATCGCACAGAGACAAACCCGCGATATATCGAGTATATCAATATATCGCCCAGCCCTACTATAAATAATGCCGCAAGTTCGGTCTTTCGAGTGCTTACTGATCACACTGAGAGGTACAGTGCATCCGGAAAGTATGAAAACAATAGTTACTTTTTTCTACATTTTGTTATGTTACAGCCTTATTCCAAAATGGAATACATTCATTTTTGTACTCAAAATTCTACACACAATACCCCATAATGACAGTGTAAAAAAAAATTTTTTGAAAAAGAGAGGAGAACCTTCCAGAAGGACAACCATCTCTGCAGCATTCCACCAATCGGGCCAGTATGGTAGAGTGGCCAGACGGAGGCCATTTCTTGGTAAAAAAAAAAAAAAAAAAAAAATTCCAAAATGCACCTGAAAGACTCTCAGACCATGAGAAACAAAATACTCTGGTCTGACGAGACAAACGATAAACTCTTGGGCGTGAATGCCAGGCGTCATGTTTGGAGGAATTTACTCTCTGTAAAGCACCAGTTCAATTGGCAGCAAAACAGGCCCAGAGCATAATACTACCACCACCATGCTTGACGGTAGGAATGGTGGTCCTGGGATTAAAGGCCTCGTCTTTTCTCCTCCAAACATATTGCTGGGTATTGTGGCCAAACAGCAAAATTTTAGTTTCATCTGACATCACATGGACAAAGATAAGACCTTCTGGAGGAAAGTTCTGTGGTCAGATGAAACAAAACATGAGCTGTTTGGCCACAAAATGCCATGAGTCGCATTTTTTGGGGGAAATGTATTTGATAAAACCCAACACCAAGAATATACATTTGAAAGGCAATTTAAAATAAATAAAGAATAGTGAACAACAGGCTGAATAAGTTTACGTTATATGAGGCATAAATAACCAACTGAGAACGTGCCTGGTATGTTAACGTAACATAATATGGTAAGAGTCATTCAAATAACTATAACATATAGAACATGCTATATGTTTACCAAACAATCTGTCACTCCTAATCGCTAAATTCCATGAAATCTTATACGTCTAGTCTCTTATGTGAATGAGCTAAATAATATTATTTGATATTTTACGCTAATGTGTAAATAATTTCACACATAAGTCGCTCCTGAGTATAAGTCGCACTATGAAAAAAACTGCGACTTATAGTCAGAAAAATACGGTAGCAGAGTTTTAACTTGCACTTACAGATGTAGCGACAAACTGTAGTTACTAACAGTGGTTTTCTGAAGTGTTCCTGAGCCCATGTGGTGATATCCTTTACACACTGATGTCACTTTTTGATGCAGAACCGCCTGAGGGATCCAAGGTCCGTAATATCATGGCTTACGTGCAGTGATTTATCAAGATTCTCTGAATCTTTTGGCGATATTACGGACCGTAGATGGTGAAATCCCTAAATTCCTTGCAATAGCTTGTTGAGAAATGTTGTTCTTAAACTGTTGGACAATTTGCTCACGCATTTGTTCACAAAGTGGTGACCCTCACCCCATCCTTGTTTGTGAATGACTAAGCATTTCATGGAAGCTGCTTTTATACCCAATCATGGCACCCACCTGTTCCCAATTAGCCTGTTCACCAGTGAGATGTTCCAAATAAGTGTTTGATGAGCATTCCTCAACTTTCTCAGTCTTTTATGCCACTTGTGCCAGTTTTTGTGAAACATCTTGCAGGCATCAAATTCCAAATGCAAAAAATTAAGTTTTCCAGTTCGAACTTTGTTGGGGCGTGGCTAAGGGCGTGGTTAAGAGGAGAGTATATTTACAGCTAGAATTCACCAAATCAAGTATTTCATATATATATATATATATATATAATATATATATATATAAGTATGAAATACTTGACTTTCAGTGAATTCTAGCTATATATTTTTTTTTTTTTTATTTTATTATACATATAAATAAAATATATACTTGAATTTCAGTGTTCTGCAGGCTATCCAGTAGGTGGCAGTATTGTCCTGTTTAAGAGTGTCACAACATTGCTGTTTACGGCAGACGAACTGCTTTACGGTAGACTAAATGTGACTGCTGTTGTTGTGTGTTGTTACCGCGCTGGGAGGACGTTAGTGAAACTGCCTAACAATAAACCCACATAAGAAACCAAGAACTCTCTCTCCTTGTTGTGCACTCTACTCTCTAAAAGCCGGAGATGTTATGACGTCATTGGGCAGGCAAGCTGCTGGGAAAGCGGACGTGAGAACGGCTGTCCCCTCTCAGGTCCGCATTGAGCTGGAGGGGGCGTGGCCTCCAGCTCCGGCTGAATACCGGGAGTTTGTCGGGAGAAAATCTCTGCCGGGAGGTTGTCGGGAGAGGCGCTGAATACCGGGATTCTCCCGCTAAAAACGGGAGGGTTGGCAAGTATGGAGTTATGATAAACGCGCATGCGTCGCCAGGCTCTGCTTTTTATCCATAGATTTATCAGATTTAATTTTTTATTATCTATAGCAAGGGTGTCAAAAGTGTGCCCCGGAGGCCATTTGCGGCCTACAGCTAATGTTTTAAAGGCCCACGGCACATTCTAAAAATACTATTAAAATAAACAAAAACATAACAAAAGTGAAATAAAAAAGCTTAAAGGTGAAATGTAATTTAGAAAAAGTTGCAATGTTTACTAATAAAACAAAGCTGTTTTTTTTTCTTTCATACAGTCATTGCTCAAAACATAATATTGAATCAAAATCAATGTTATTATGAATAATTGACCTATCCAAGGTTCCGATTACTTCACATCAAATATTCCACTAAGAAAAATATTTTTGGTGGAAGATTTTGCAAATTTGGTAAATAAATAACCAAAACATTTATATTTTGTTGTTTTCTGTATCGAAAATGAACCGAACCGTGACCTCTAAAACAAGGTACGTACCGAACCGAAATTTTTGTGTACCGTTACACCCCTACCATTTACACAACGTGCCAACTTCACTGGTTTTTGGGTTTGTACATACACATACACTACCGTTCAAAAGTTTGGGGTCACCCAAACAATTTTGTGGAATAGCCTTCATTTCTAAGAACAAGAATAGACTGTTGAGTTTCAGATGAAAGTTCTCTTTTTCTGGCCATTTTGAGCGCTTAATTGACCCCACAAATGTGATGCTCCAGAAACTCAATCTGCTCAAAGGAAGGTCCGTTTTGTAGCTTCTGTAACGAGCTAAACTGTTTTCAGATGTGTGAACATGATTGCACAAGGGTTTTCTAATCATCAATTAGCCTTCTGAGCCAATGAGCAAACACATTGTACCATTAGTACACTGGAGTGATAGTTGCTGGAAATGGGCCTCTATACACCTATGTAGATATTGCACCAAAAACCAGACATTTGCAGCTAGAATAGTCATTTACCACATTAGCAATGTATAGAGTGTATTTCTTTAAAGTTAAGACTAGTTCAAAGTTATCTTCATTGAAAAGTACAGTGCTTTTCCTTCAAAAATAAGGACATTTCAATGTGACCCCAAACTTTTGAACGGTAGTGTACATACATAACCATATATACTGTATACACATATACAAATATACTGTACACGATCGTCGTAATTATGACACGCTGTCACATTCGTTTCAGCTGCCGCTGCATACAAATCAGCTTGTAATAATTACAAATAAGAAGCAACACCACACAAAAATGTGTAACAACAATTCATCCTCCCAGCCCTCGTCTGTGGTGTAAACTTCTAAAAGTACTTCAATTTGTGAAAATTTTACACTCATAATTGTTCCGACACGAGGAACAATAGACTGCACAAAGTAATCTGCATGTCGACTCCACTCACTGTGGTGGGTCTTGAAGGCAACACGGAAAACGGACAGTATCAAAATGGCAGCATCAGACATTGATACTGAGAGATAGCGATAACAATGTGATACCACGTGTGTGTGTGTGTCTGTAATCAGACTGACTCAGCATCACACAACTTGCATCTGTCCGCTCAGTGCGCACAGATAGAACATTTCAATATCCGCTCAACCGCTCTGCGCCTTGGACACACACACACACACACACACACACACACACACACACACACACAAGCGCACACACACTTGTGCCTTTAGAATGAGCGTGCTAGCAGCTGATGATGTGTCATGTTCTGTGCCTCGTTAAAAAGGGGCGAAATGAGGGGAACTGGAGAGGCTTGTGAGCCACTTAATTAAGCGTAATTAGCAGATAAAAAACTGCATCCGGAGGGGGTGCGCGGTTGGGCGTGAGGGGGTGATGTGGTCCTCGGGGATCCCCCCCCCCCCCTTCCTTTTGTCGCGCCGTCCTTCGAGAGTTGCCTTGGAAGTCCCAGTGCAGACAGATGGCGTGCGCGAGGTCATGTTGGCATTGGCGGGCCGACTTTCACGGAGCATTAAAGCAGGCTGGAGGGATCTTCTTGAAGGAGCGCAGTCCTCCCCCCTCCTCCTCCTGCTGCTGCATCCCTAGGACGATGTTTTCCACCTGTTGAGGTCCTCTATCCTCCTCCGTCAAAGCCAGGACCCTCGGGGCTCAGAATAAAAGAAGCAGACGATTGCGTAACGTGCACATAAAAGAGAAGGGCCAAAGGAAGAGTGGATGATGGTCTACTTTTCTTTTGAGGAAAATAAATTCCTGGGGTTCCAAAAAGAAAATCTTTGTTTTTACCATCAGGAGCCTGCCTGGTCCTGTGTTCTGTACGGCTTGAAGAGCTCTCGTTAGGACACTCGGGACTCCACCTCGGGACTTAAGGCCATTAAGAGTGGTTTGCATTTCTTTTGCGAGCCAAAATTGGCCCCAGTGGAACAATTGCAAAGCTGCTTTTCTATACCTTTTACGTTCTGCAGTGTAATATAAATTCCTCAGAGCTATAGCCTTGAAAGGGCGTCCTTTACTTTAGTCTTCTTCAAGGGGACATTGCAGACTGTGCAGACATGGACGTGATCTTTACAGTACCCTCAGTTGCATGTATTACTCACACAATCATAGGTCAATGTGTTTTTTATCTTTATATGTCTTGCTTGTAGTTTATGCTTTCATGGCTTTTACTATTTTATAGGTTTTATTGTTTTTACTTTCCAGCGTTCCTCAGAAGGAGCCATTTTCTTCAGGGGTTATCGGCCGTGCTGTGGGAGCGCTCTGTGTCAGCATGCTGGTGACCATGGTCTGATGACCTCCTGGTGCAGACGGCTCCTGTGACAGTGTTTACTCACCTGGCTCCTCTGTACTCATGCATTCATTTGTTCATATATGTGCATATGTGAGTATGTGCGCAATAATGCGAGATCTGGGTAATCGCATTTCTTTTCTGTATGAAAACGCTTTATAAATAAAGTTTGATTTGATTTGAATGATTCAACATCCCTCAGTATTATGGGTGTAATGGTACACAAACATTTCGGTTCGGTACGTACCTCGGTTTAGAGGTCACGGTTCGGTTCATTTTCGGTACAGTAAGAAAACAACAAAATATACATTTTTTGGTTATTTATTTACCAAATTTGTAAACAATGGCATAACATACATATACACACAGGGTCCATTGCCAGGGTTAATGTGGTCAACATACACTACCGTTCAAAAGTTTGGGGTCACATTGAAATGTCCTTACTTTTGAAGGAAAAGCACTGTACTTTTCAATGAAGATAACTTTAAACTAGTCTTAACTTTAAAGAAATACACTCTATACATTGCTAATGTGGTAAATGACTGTTCTAGCTGCAAATGTCTGGTTTTTGGTGCAATATCTACATAGGTGTATAGAGGCCCATTTCCAGCATCTATCACTCCAGTGTTCTAATGGTACAATGTGTTTGCTCATTGGCTCAGAAGGCTAATTGATGATTAGAAAACCCTTGTGCAATCATGTTCACACATCCGAAAACAGTTTAGCTCGTTACAGAAGCTACAAAACTGACCTTCCTTTGAGCAGATTGAGTTTCTGGAGCATCACATTTGTGGGGTCAATTAAACGCTCAAAATGGCCAGAAAAAGAGAACTTTCATCTGAAACTCGACAGTCTATTCTTGTTCTTAGAAATGAAGGCTATTCCACAAAATTGTTTGGGTGACCCCAAACTTTTGAACGGTAGTGTATATAAAATAAAACCTAAGTAAGATAAGGCTCAGAATGGTTTCTTAACAAAACCTTTCTATATATAAAGTGCTTTTTTTGATTGATTGAGACTTTTATTAGTAGATTGCACAGTACAGTACATATTCCGTACAATTGACCACTAAATGGTAACACCCCAATACGTTTTTTAACTTGTTTAAGTCGGGGTCCACGTTAATCAACATTAAACTGCCTCAAGTTGTTGCTCAGATTAAATAAAATGACAAAACTTTTCTTCTAAATATAAAAAGTGCAACATTAAACAGTTTCAAGTCAACTCAACCGCAGATTAACTTTTCTCCCCCCGCCCCAGCCTGGCTAACTTGGTAGTAAGAGGATATATGGCTTATTGTTCTTCCACCATAGAAATGGGTCAAAATCTAGTTTCTAACGCAATATGGTGTTAAATCTGCTGCTATAAAAACATTTGTTATTGCTTTAGCCCTGCCTGAATCGCCGAGGAGAGGCTGCTTGAATGCGGTGGTGACGCTTCAAATGGGTTAGCATGTTTGACGTGTTGTCAGAAGCAGCTGCTGAACAATGTCGACAAACCTCCGTCCTCCATTGTTGTATTGCGCAGCCAAAGTGTTCCCAAACGGTAGATCTTAACGAGGCAGGAGGGTCTTCCAGCTCTGGCTTTTACATGTTGTCGTAGCCCGATCGCTGCTAGCATGCCGTGTGTTGTGCCTCTGTGTGCATTGTTTACACAATGTGCGGTACGATACTTAATATGTCCATGTGGAAACTCGTTCGGTACACCTACGAACCGAACCGAAAACCCCGTACCGAAATGGTTCAATACAAATACACGTAACGTTACACCCCTACTCAGTATGTAAAGTAATTATTTAATTAATATTTTAGTCATCTCTGGTCTAAAACCACAAATTGAGGACCTGATTTACTATTATCCAAATACCACACGCAAAACAGCATGTGTAATCTATGAAATATTGTGTTTAATTAGAGGGTGTGTTGCGTGCGATTTACTAAGACTGTGCGGGCAATTGAAAAGTGGTAAAGACCGCCTTATTTAAATGAGGATTTTGCGTGTACTATGCAGGGCGTCACCATGGAGACACTCATTAACTGCACATTCGCATTATCATGCTCCTACCTGCGACATTTTGCAATGTTTTCAAACATGCTGGAGACATGTACTACTTTTAATGGGCAGTCCTGCAGTGCATCTGCATTGACACCACTTTTTTTTTTTTTTTTTTTTTTAATCGCTGAAGGTGCACTTATTGGAGAGAGGATGCACTTACTTCAGTTCAAGACGCAAAAATATGCACTTAAAGTTCTTAAAGAAATATTTTAATACTATATATTTTATGTGAAAAATCTGCTCATAAAAAAAAAAAATCATACCATAACACATCAATTGAATTTGTTTTAATAAGTCCTTATGTCATCCAGCAGCTATAAAATTATGAAATCATGTTGCTGAATAAACTATGTCTAATACTTTTTATTCATGACTGTCCAAATATGTTGACACACACCGTAGGACGGAGGATTCTCATCTGTCCAACATTTGTTCGTGCAGCGCGAGCACTGATCCTGCAGCCGAGCGTGGAACCGTCAGTTCGCACGTAATTCTGACACGTGCTCAATAAATAAAACGCTAACTAGTGCTCACAAAACAGTAATGAGTCTTAATAAATCACATTGCGCATGCTAGATAATTATATTTGCATTTTCTCCTCCGAGTATTGTGGGTGTTTAATTGATCTGCATATATTTTGCACAATAATTAAGACAGACGAAAAGGATCGCACACCTCATTCTGCTCACTTAACAGACGCAATCCACGTTTGGCAGATCAGCTTTGCATGTGCTATCAGGTTTGCACGTGTTTTAGTACACACAAACCTTTAGTAAATCAGGCCCTTAGTGTTTATGTGTGCGGTTTCGACTTCACTGCCTTTGTATGTTTTTTGTCTTAAGTTAGGACACTTTAATGACCCTTAGGCATTCTTGAGGCTTGCTGGAGATGTCTTTACTCGGTTCTTCTTACACCCTCACCCCCATCTTCTCCAAGTATGAGACAAAGATTGTTGTGACGTTTGAAAATCACTAATTTATATTGTATTTGTCTTTTGGTCGAAAGTTTACTCTCCAAATGTTTGAAAAGTACCGGTTCGCCACATTTTTTTTAACGGGCATGACAGCGCGCCGTCAAGTTGTAACATTGCTGGTTTTACAAGCAGACGAGCATGTTCGGCAGCGCACAATCACAGAGTACTTACAAGCAGACACGGTGTGTAGACAGAAAAGGGAGAACTGACTTTTTTTTGGCTTAAAAACTGATGATAAAGGTGAAGCTATAACACTGAAACGCCCTCAGGAAGATGTGCTTTAAGATATGGTTAGCTAGCTGGCGGCTAATTTCCATCCGCAATCGGCAGTGTTTTAGCTTCTTCTAAATCACTAATCCTCACCTCTATGGCGACAAATAAAGTACGTTTCTTACAAGTACCATCCCTGCAGGACGAGGAATAGCTAAACATGCTTTACTACACACCGTAGAAGGATACGATAGCTCACCGGCGTCACAATGTAAACAAATGCCATGGGTGGATCTACACCTGACATCCACTGTAATGATACTAAGTACAAGAGCGTATCTTGTCTATATTACAATGATTACATCAATATTTTTTATCGTCACAAAATGTTTTTTCTTTTTTTAATATTTTATATTATATATTATATATATATATATATATATATATATATATATATATATATATATATATATATATATATATATATATATATATATATATATATATATATATATATAATATTATATTATTATTATAATATATTTTATATTTTATTTTTTAATATTTTAATAATTTTTATATAATATTCATAAACTCAGGAGATACGTCCCTGGACACATGAGAACTTAAATTATGACCAATGTATGATCTTGAAACTACTTGGTATCGGATCGATACCTAAATTTGTGGTATCATGCAAAACTAATGTAAAGTATCACACAACTGAAGAATGGGTGATTATTACATTTTAACAGAAGTGTAGATAGAACATGCTAAAACAAAAAGTAAGCAGATATTAACAGTAAATGAACAAGTAGATTAATCATTTTGACAGCTTGTCCTTTATAATTTTGACAAAATAATAGAATGGGGAATGACACAATATGTTACTGCATACATCAGCAGACTAATTAGGAGCCTTTGTTTGCTTACTTACTACTAAAAGACAAGTTGTCGAGTATGTTCACTATTCTATTTAAGGACAAAAATGATTGCAATAAGAAACACATGATTAATGTACTCTACGATTTTTTGTTAAAATAAAGCCAATAATGCAATTTTTTGTGGTCCCTTTATTTAGAAAAGTTTTGAAAAGTATCGAAATACATTTTGGTACCAGTACCAAAATATTGGTATCAAGACAACCCAAGATGCAATAAAAAAAAAAAATAATTCAACATCCTACATCCAGGCAAAACTGGACAATCATGCATTACATACTATACATTACCTTTTGCACTAAATTAATTTATATAATGTGTTTTTTATGTCATTGCCTGAAATTAATAAATAAATGGAAGAAAAAAAATGAACATCCTAAAATAAGTTTAAGAACATTTTCTCCAAAGTCCTATGTTTCAGTTATCTTGAATACAGTTTGCATGGGGGAAGAAAATGTCCAAATGCGCTGAAAAAAACAAAAAAAAACATAATAAACATTGTAGACGTCGTGGCCCGAGTGGGCTGCACAACACTGGCACGACACACTGCAGGTGGAGTCTGAACCCACGTCTCTGTTATTATAACTGATTTATAACCGCTGGTCTCCGGCCTCATACATCTTTCATGAGCCTGAGGCCCACTGAACAAAAGTAACCTGGGCGCGCTGCTGCACACACACACACACACACACACACACACACACACAGGTTATCATTTGGAATGGGGACCAAGTTTTTGATCATCACTTGTGGGGACCACCCTTTCTACAGGTTGTGGAGGCATACAAAAATGGTGTAAAATGGCCACTGCCCAGTTAGCTCATACACGTCTTTAAATCTCTGGATTTATGAAGTAATGTGCTGATCATTCTTACTGGGGACCCTGGGGAAAAAGAGTTAATATGGTTCATGGTGACCAAATTTAAATCATTTTGCATAATTCACACAAATTTGTACGTGACTACTGAGGACCATTTAAAAAAAAAAAAAAAAGTTCAAATTAAATATGACATGATCGTCAGAATACAGCACTACAGCTGTCCTCTTATAGCAGCGTTTCTCAAAGTGTGGGGCGCGCCCCACTGGTGGGGAATAGAGACATGACAGGTGGGGCGCGAGGAACGGGAGGAAATTTCACTTTGATTTTTTTTATACTATGCTTTCATTTTCTATACACACTGTAAATCACTTTGGGATTCTGTCTGTGAAATCCGCTATATAGATAAATGTAAATTACTTATTTTTCCTGTATGCTTTACATTTCTAGGTAGGAGCGAAAGTTTGACAGACAGCAACAGTAACTAATGGGGGCGGGGCTAAGCGGAAGCTTTGTGAATGGCGAGTCACTGTGCGAGGATTTGCTGTTTTGCAAATACATAAAAAATAGAGCCACTGCTGATGAGCTGTTCAAGATAATGGACAGTTTCCTCAAAGAACACGACCTTAAATGGGAAAACTGTGTGGGCTTTTGCTCTGATGGCGCGCATGGCAAAGTCAAGAAACGGGCTGCAGGCTCTAATAAAGAGGGTTGCGCCAAATGCGCATTGGACACAATGTGTCATTCACCGGGAAGCACTCGCGTCAAGGCAGCTCAGCCCCGAATTCAAAGAGGTTTTAACAGTGGCAGTGTCAAGCTTGCAACCCCGATTTGAAAAGCTGTGCAGTGCAAAACATGCTCATTGCAGCCACTAATGCTGGAGTACTGTAAAACTCATGTTCACTTGCCTTGTCCTCCTTTTTTTGGCAAAGATTGCAAAGTGGCACTTTTATTTTCATTTATTATTGAACTTGATGCAAGTTATTTGATTTATTATTGAACTTGATGCAAGTTATAACACTTTTATTTGATTTATTATTGAACTTGATGCAAGTTATAACACTTTTTTTGATTTATTATTGAACTTGATGCAAGTTATAACACTTTTGTTTTATTTATTATTGAACTTGATGCAAGTTATAACACTTTTATTTGATTTATTATTGAACTTGATGCAAGTTATAACACTTTTTTTGATTTATTATTGAACTTGATGCAAGTTATAACACTTTTGTTTTATTTATTATTGAACTTGATGCAAGTTATAACACTTTTGTTTTATTTATTATTGAACTTGATGCAAGTTATTTGATGTATTATTGAACTTGATGCAAGTTATAACACTTTTATTTGATTTATTATTGAACTTGATGCAAGTTATAACACTTTTTTTGATTTATTATTGAACTTGATGCAAGTTATAACACTTTTTTTTATTTATTATTGAATTGATGCAAGTTATTTTATTTGATATTGAACTTGATGCAAGTTATACCAACGCTGCACAGTTATTTTATTTATTATTGAACTTGATTTTATTTTATGTTATTGAGTTTGAATGTATAAAACTTGATGTTATTTAATGTTCGATAAATTTGAAAATGTTAAGCTTGGCAATAGCGTTCTGTTGGGGCGATGGGGGCAGGTGGGGCTTGAAAACTCCCCCTTGTCCAAAGTGGGGGATGACAAAAAAAGTTTGAGAAGCACTGTCTTATAGGAAGTTTCACCACTTAAATCACTTAAAGCAAATCCTGCATCTTCTTTGACATTACTGAAAACTGCTATTTAGCAGTAATGAAGTTGTCTGCAACTCCAACTACCATATATAGAAGGATGGAAAATTCTGAATATGAATCATACTTTAAAGAAATAATGTTTTATAATCATGCTGTATGAAAATGTCATCCTAAGTTACACTAAACCAGATTTTGTTTTTGGAAAAATATATTAGTTTTAACTAAGGATGGATACCATACAGAATCACAGTACTATTAATGCCAGGATAACAAATGTTTCACTTTTCAAGAAAATTAATTTTCTCTTTTACCAATATTTGAAACACGTAAACAAAGTAACCCAAATGTCCCTGTTGTGGGATCAATAAAGGATTATCTTATCTTATCTTATCTTAAACCACAGAAATAAAATACAAACTCATTACTCATCACTTAGGCATCTTCAGAATGGATCTGACTATCATTTAAAAAGGTTTCCCTTTAGGGGACCTGTTTTTTTGTCCCCATACCGTCAGAGGTCCCCTAAAGGTGACTGTGTAAACAGAGCGATGTCCCCATTAAGTAAGCATTGCCAGAACACACACACACACACACACACACACAAGTCCAAATCCGACTCTCAGCCAGCCGCCTCTTCCTTTATGCGCTCTGATTGCACGTCGCCTATAAGCTAGCGGCTCGCACAAGTGTGTGATTATGAAAAGTGTGAAAAAAGCTGGCCCATTATTACTGTGTGGTGGTGCGTTGACAGTAAGCTAACTATTTAGTTTTTCCTGTGTATAATTACTGATGGCTCATTCTGCTAACGATGTTTGGCTAATAGTCCGACATTCCTGGAATAAACAGGCGGAAATGAAAAGAGTCCAATTAAATGAAAGCGGTTGCCGGCAATATGAAACCATCAGGCAGGCGCACAAACTGATAAATATGAACATACATAAATAGATTAGAGGGGAGAGAAAACGATTGCACAAGGCCTCTGACAAAAAAAAAAAAAAATGACGTGGGCAATTCCTGGTTACCATGGTAACTACTTTATCAGTGTCACCACTTTTGTGAAGGCAGGAGAGCATCCCAGTTACTCGGTAGGTAGCAGCGATTCGCTAGCTGCACACGTGTCCCGTTCATAGACGGCTGGCGACGCTGTGCGCCCCGGGGACACCCGCCGCACCGAGACGAGCAAGCTCGAGCCGAAAGGCTAGAACGGCCACGAGGCCTGAAATAATGCTTAAAATTCACAGTAAAAGAAATGTTCCCATGACAACAAGACCCTACGGTGCAACTCAAAGTCCATGTCTATGTATTTATGTATTTGCATGATTGTGAATGCTTCTTCTTTCTCAACACAAAATATGGCAACAATGTTAGGGTTTATATAGTTTAGTATAGTCTTTATTTGAAGGGACAATGCACAGAAACATTAAGCTCAAAGACAGATATGTTCTGCACCAGATTATAGCTAAATAGCTCATTTCCATCTGCAGTCCCTGGCTACCTAAATTAAAGGGATACAAAAATCATGCAATAAAATTATGACAATAAAATCATACTATAGCGTGTAATCAAATTAAGAAAAGTTATAAAATGTCAGCTAAATATCAGAACAGTCTTCATTACATTATTTACGGTAAATAAATTGATTATCGACGTTTATTAATAGATTTTATAATCTTCCTAGTCCGAATTGTGATGCATCAAAAAATTATTTCCCCGCTTTTAGTACATGACACGCACATCGATTTATAAATTGGTGATGCTGATACCAAAGGTATCGTACCAGTATTTGATCAATACTCGAGTGATTACATCAATATTTTTTATTCTCTTAAAATGTTTTTTGTGTCATGTTTTGTTAATGTTTACAAACTCAGGGAATAATTCCCTGGAAACAGCAGGACTGAGGGCAAAAATTGATAGATTTAAACTAGTATTAGATAATAGTATTTGCTTTAGTTTAGTTATTGTGTACTATTGACTTCATTTGGCTCAAACAATTGTATGTAAAGAAAATAAATAAACTACCGGCAGTTTAAATATTGTACTGATATTGTTAAACTGTCCAAACCACTTATAAATGTATAGAAATTTTGACAGTTAATACATGATTCTTTTTTTCTCAACACAAAATATGGCAAAAACATTAGGGTTTATATAGTTTAGTTTAGTTTAGTCTTTATTTGAAGGGACAATGCACAGAAACATTAAGCTCAAAGACAGATATGTTCTGCACCAGATTATAGCTAAATAGCTAATTTCCATCTGCAGTCCCAGGCTACCTAAATTAAAGGGATACAAAAATCATGCAATAAAATTATGACAATAAAATCATACTATAGCGTGTAATCAAATTAAGAAAAGTCATAAAATGCTCTTTCATTGACAGTTGATTGATAGTAGCATATAGCATCTAGAAGCAATCGCATTATTTGACAGATTCAAACAGGATCAAAGGGAAAGAAAGCTTAGCTTTAGCTGCAGGCGCAACTAAAAGATCATTTAAATTTTTGCAAAAGGAAATGTGAAAAATATCCACAGATTGCACCTTGATCAACTGTTTAAAGCTAAAGGGCATTTGTCCTGGTAAATGGCGATCAGTTGTTTTTAGCGATTATTAAACATCCATCCATCCATCCATTTTCTTCCGCTTATCCGAGGTCGGGTCGTGGGGGCAGCAGCCTAAGCAGAGAAGCCCAGACTTTTCTCTCCCCAGCCACTTCGTCCAGCTCCTCCCGGGGGATCCCGAGGCGTTCCCAGGCCAGCCGGGAGACATAGTCTTCCCAACGTGTCCTGGGTCTTCCCCGTGGCCTCCTACCGGTCGGACGTGCCCTAAACACCTCCCTAGGGAGGCGTTCGGATGGCATCCGGACCAGATGCCCGAACCACCTCATCTGGCTTCTCTCCATGTGGAGGAGCAGCGGCTTTACACTGAGTTCCTCTCGGATGACAGAGCTTCTCACCCTATCTCTAACGGAGAGCCCCGCCACTCGGCGGAGGAAACTCATTTCAGTCGCTTGTACCCGTGATCTTGTCCTTTCGGTCATAACCCAAAGCTCATGACCATAGGTGAGGATGGGAACGTAGATCGACCGGTAAATTGAGAGCTTTGCCTTCCGGCTCAGCTCCTTCTTCACCACAACGGATCGATACAGAGTCCGCATTACTGAAGACGCCGCACCGATCCGCCTGTCGAACTCACGATGCACTCTTCCCCCACTCGTGAGCAAGACCCCTAGGTACTTGAACTCCTCCACTTGGGGTATTATTAAACATATTATATTTTTTTAAACCGGGCATTATAGTAGCAACATAGTTCGACTGATATAAACACAATCAGTGAAGCAAACTTGCGAAAAAGGAAGTGCACTATAAATATTGAATAGATAGTTATTTGGACAGTAAATCCGAGAACAGAAATATTGCTCGGATGAAAACAAAAGCAAAAAAACGCCCCAGTGAGGTGTGCTGTCGTTGGGTTGGAATGAGCAAATCAAGCGCTCCTTTTCTGCTGCGCACCATAAGAGGTCTGTTGTAAACATTCCCTAAGCTTATTTTAAACAACCATGGCATCGATCTTGTGAGACTTCGCTGTTTCAGAGGCAGACTTTAAGAATCTAATGCAATACTTTGTCATTGCCCTTAAAAATTCAACAAAATTCAATTTTTAGAATCCATCCTCAGACATACAGGGTAGACAGAACAGGAAGGCCGATGGGTCGCTACAGTGGAGGCGCACCGTAAAAAAGGTAGGAACAAGGGTAAACAAAGGGGGAAGAGGAGAAGCGGAAAAAAAGCAAGTCTCACACTAAACTTTTATGTACTTGTCTGCTACAATTGTCCACTCTAAAATGTATCATAATTTCACCTCGCAGAGCGGAAAACTTGTCCAAGATGTTATCCAATTTGTTATCAAGTCTGAGATTTCCAAAGTCCGAGTGCCTACAGATCTGCCCATCCTATTCCTTGTAATGAGCAGCCTTTGGGCTCCTTGAACCGATAGACTAAAGTGATCATCAATCTAATCAACAGATGCCCTGTTATCAAATTTCCAAACAGATAAACATTGGTGACATCAGTGGATTGACCATATGTGGTAGAGATTTACCCAAAGGGCTTTGTGCGGGTCCACCATTGTAGTCCGACGCTGTAGTCTATTCTCTTGTTGTGGGACAGATTGGTTCGTACATGCACATGCATAGTCCGCTGTTGCCATTTCAAATATGATCTGTCAGTAGACTTGCTATCAAAGCTAACAACTACAACAAAGATGGCAGGAAGAAGACGCTGTCGAAGTGGAGCCATGTAAATAAGAACACGGCGCATCCTAAAGAGACGGTCAGAAAACAGCTTTAAAACGGTCTGTAAAACATAATCCATGCAACATTTTTACCAAAGAACCCCCGTTACATTTTATGTAGACCACAAGGAAGTGATTTAATTGTAGAAATAAGTCATACTATGATTCTTTCAACAGAAAATTAACAAGTAGACTAATAAGAGTTAAGGAGCGGATACTATAACAACTGTTGGTGTGTCATCATTGTCACAGTCAGTACACCAATTCAGGAGCTACGATTCGATTAAAAATCAATTATTGATGCAGCTTTAATTTAGGTATATTGATGCAGTTTTTTATACTTCTTTTCGTTTCACAAAATAAGCGTTTATCACTTTAACAAACAGTGCAATTGTAATTAGAAACAGTTAAATGAATTCCCACTTATTACATCGACAGAAATGTGTGCAAACTGCAACATAAGTGCTCTATAATAAAGGAGCTGGTGGGATCTCTTGGTGAGGTGGCTCATTACAGTCAGCCAAATATTAGAACAGTCTTCATTACATTATTTACAGTAAATAAATTGATTATCAACGTTTATTAATAGATTTTAGAATCATCCATGTCCGAATTGCGATGCATCTAAAAAATTATTATTTCCCCCACTTTTAGTACATGACATGGAAGGGGAGCGCACATCGATTTATAAATTGGTGATGTTGATACCAAAGGTATCGTACCAGTATTTGATCAATACTCGAGTGATTACATCAATATTTTTATTCTCTTAAAATGTTTTTTGTTAATGTTTACAAACTCAGGGAATAATTCTCTGGAAACAGAAGGACTGAGGGCAAAAATCAATAGATTTAAACTAGTATTAGATAATAGTTTTAGCTTTAGTTTAGTTATTGTATACTATTGACCAGGGGCGTCACTAGCTTTTAAGGACAGGGGGGACTTAGCCCCCAGGAGATGCACAGGATGCGAGCGAACGTAGCGCACGAGCACAAAACTTCACAAACGGCTTACAAAGATTTAGAAATTAATCATTGTTATTATTATTATTTCAGTGGGTTTATTTTCAATGTGTGTTCAGTACAACAACAAACATGGGTTTGCACAGTGACATTTTGTTTACAGCATCAACAAGAAACAATTACTAGCATGATCCTTCAAGATACACTGAAACACAATGAAAGTCATGGCATTAGCCTCTATGTTATTAATTCACAAATTAGAGGCTAATGCCACCACTTTAGCTCACAATACAATAATTGTTTGTTCCCAAATATTTTGAAGTTGCACAGAATACATTTTGGGCACATATGTGACTAAAATGGTTGTAAATTCAAGCCCTGGAAATATTACTTAATTACTTGAATTAAAGTAATATCTGGATCGGGATAATTTGGCTTGTATATAATATATTTATATATATATACATATATATATACATATATTATGGCAAGCCGTTAAGGAAATTAAATATATATGGAAGTCTGAATAGAAATGAGAAACTTTTATATATACTGTAAATAAGAAAGACTTAGAGTCCGACTGTCTGCTGATCTGAAAAAGAGCCAAAGCTGTCAAAGAGCTGAGGGACCATCTTCAAAGTGCAATGCTGAAACAAATAATGCAAACAATAAAATGTAACTTCCAGGGCTTGAGATCAACGTAGTCCTTTCGTCACGGGGACGGTAAAAAAAATGCACGGGACAAAATTAAATGCTCCCCGGGACGATGGCTTTTAACCATTTTCTTTCTTTTTCTTTTTATGTATTTATTCATTTTACATTTTATATTAAATGTCTTGGTTTTTCCACCCTCTGAAAATCCTATGAAATGTTTAACAAGCCATCCTATAATAATACAACAGCTATTAATGTAACAATACAATAAAACAAATATATTTAATGATGTTTTTTTCATTATTTTAACTGTATATAGATTCTACAAGAAACACAAAACTTAAAAACTAAATTATTTACAATTGCAGACACAAGGTTCTTGTTCTGCAGTGCTGTGTGCTAATGTGCTTCGTACACCTGCAGGACCGCAAGCAAGGTCGCAGAGAAAATGCGGACTGGATTTTGAGTGATGTGGGCATTTTCTCTATGAACAAGTGGAATGGATTGGATACCGACGCACTAAAGGGGCTCTCTATCTTACGCTATGAAGTAAAGGGGAAACTGAGTGAATAATGACAGGTTATATTATTATTTATTTAAACCCATATTCGGGCCACTTTATAATAAATATGTCGGCATGTATTTGTAAAAAAAAAAAAAGTTGTTTTTTTTTGTTAGTTTTTTTTTAACACCAAATTATTTAGGGGGGCTTAAGAACATTTTAGGGGGGCTTGAGCCCCCCTAAAATAGGCCTAACAACGCCAATGCTATTGACTTCATTTGGCTCAAACAATTGTATGTAAGAAAAATAAATAAACTACCGGTAGTTTAAATATTGTACTGATATTGTTAAACTGTCCAAACCACTTATAATGTATAGAACATTTGACAGTTAATACATGTTATCAGTTTCTGTATTGGTATTAGCTGATCGTACTCAGCGTTATGGTTTAAGTTTATTTCAAAGTATAGTTAAAGTATGATACATCACATTTTTCAAGTTTCTTGTTACATGTCCAACAAGGAGATGGATGGTTGGTATCAAAATTGGCACCATTAAATCTTAATCAGAACATCCCTAATCTGTTCCAATCGCATCATCACGACCAGCAAAAAGTACAAAATAAATTCATAATTTGCATTTTTAGCCAGATTTTTACAAAGACGCAATGAGCTTTGCACCACCATGCCATATCATTCACAGAAATCTGTTCAGTAGTTTTTGCGTACAAACCACGACCAAAACAACTTGCTATTATATGCTGTGATGTACTAGTTGTTATGATAGTCCACCATTCTTTGAAGATTTCAGCTCAAATGCAACATTTCTCAGCTGTTACAACATTTGGGAGGAAATCTTTGATTTTAGGGACTTTTCTGTCTCTCAAAGTCACATGGTTGGCTCACAATGGTGAAAACACATCAGCGCAGTTCCTCTAACAATCAACAAGACTTTGACTGACAAACAGAAGAAGAAGAATGGAGTAAAAGACAAAAGCACGATTTACTTGTTGCGTTTCCATGCAACTGGAAGCAGAGCGGCGGTGAAGTCAGTAGGTGGGCTGACGCCAATGTAAGCTGCGGCCCACAAGACACATTTCTGTGCGGCGCTCAAGGATCTACGCTCGTTTGTTCTCCCTGCGCTGCCATAGCGAGGACATGGCGTTGTGGAGTGCACGGCTTTATTTAGACGCAGGAAATGAATCACGCCATCAATTAATGGCAACAAAACATACATTTATTCAAGATTCGGAGCGGCGCCCTGTTAGCTGGCATTTAACGAGTTAGAGACAAATCCCTCTCTCTCTCTCTCTGTCTGTCTTTGTCCCCATCTCTGTCTCGCCCACAGTGGGTGACCCTGAATGAGCTCTCCTATAGACCAGGAGAAGTGTCGCCCGTTTAGGCACCCTTAAAAAGTGCTAATCAAGCAAAGTGACGAGAGATTATTTGGGGTCACACTGCTAATCACAATGAAAAGTTCACCAGCCTGCGAGCCAAACCAATTATGTGAAAGTTATGCACCCTGGTGTCTTTTTCTCTTGGCTACATCAGCAAATATGTCAGAGGAAGACTGTCAATAAATAACTGATTCAATAAAAGTGAAGCTTTAAACACATTTCACGTCCTGCTTATTTAAAGGTCAAACAGAGGGAAATATGCCAACTGGATGCTTTTAATGAACAATAATGGATTTGTGTATGTGTGCAGACTTATATTAAAGATCGCCAACGTTCATCGCTACTTTGACAGGTACAGTGGTACTTCAACTTAAAGGCCTACTAAAAGCCACTACTACCGACCACGCAGTCTGATACTTTATATATCAATGATGAAATCTTAACATTGCAACACATGCCAATAGGCTGGGTTAACTTATAAAGTGCAATTTTAAATTTCCCGCTAAACTTCCGGTTGAAAACGTCTATGTATGATGACGTATGCGCGTGACGTCAATCGTTGAAACGGAAGTATTCGGACGCCATTGAATCCAATACAAAAAGCTCTGTTTTCATCTCAAAATTCCACAGTATTCTGGACATCTGTGTTGGTGAATCTTTTGCAATTTGTTTAATGAACAATGAAGACTGCAAAGAAGAAAGTTGTAGGTGGGATCGGTGTATTAGCGGCTGTCTGCAGCAACACAAGCAGGAGGACTTTGACTTGGATAGCAGACGCGCTATCCGACGCTAGCCGCCGACCGCACGGATGATCGGGTGAAGTCCTTCGTCGCTCAGTCGATCGCTGGAACGCAGGTGAGCACGGGTGTTGATGAGCAGATGAGGGCTGGCTTGCGTAGGTGGATAGCTAATGTTTTTAGCATAGCTCTGTGAGGTCCCGTTGCTAAGTTAGCTTCAATGGCGTCGTTAGCAACAGCATTGTTAAGCTTCGCCAGGCTGGAAAGCATTAACCGTGTATTTACAGGTCCATGGTTTAATAGTATTGTTGATTTGATGTGGGCTCTGTACCGAGGATGTCGTTGTGGCTTGTACAGCCCTTTGAGACACTTGTGATTTAGGGCTATATAAATAAACATTGATTGATTGATTGATTGATTGATTTTCTGTCTATCCTTCCAGTCAGGGGCTTATTTCTTTTGTTTCTATATGTAGTTAAGCCCGATGCTATCACGTTAGCTCCGTAGCTAAAGTGTTTCGCCTATGTATTGTCGTGGAGATAAAAGTCACTGTGAATGTCCATTTCGCGTTCTCGACTCTCATTTTCAAGAGGATATAGTATCCGAGGTGGTTTAAAATACAAATCCGTGACCCACAATAGAAAAAGGAGAGAGTGTGGAATCCAATGAGCCCTTTTACCTAAGTTACGGTCAGAGCGAAAAAAGATGCGTCCTGCACTGCACTCTAGTCCTTCACTCTCACGTTCCTCATCCACGAATCTTTCATCCTGGCTCAAATTAATGGGGTAATCGTCGCTTTCTCGGTCCGAATCGCTCTCGCTGCTGGTGTAAACAATGGGGAAATGTGAGGAGCCTTTCAACCTGGGACGTCACGCTACTTCCCAGTACAGGCAAGGCTTTTTTTTTATCAGCGACCAAAAGTTGCGAACTTTATTGTTGATGTTCTCTACTAAATCCTTTCAGCAAAAATATGGCAATATCGCTAAATGATCTAGTATGACACATAGAATGGATCTGCTATCCCTGTTTAAATTAAAAAAAATTCATTTCAGTAGGCCTTTAAGAGTGGCCCAACACAATAGTGTTTGGAGATAAGAGCTGTTTCTGGGACAATGGTTAGGCTTTAAGTTGCAAGCAAATACTTCTGTTACAAGCATCGAAGCCAATAGTTGGCATAGCAAATGCCACAGTGGACCCCTTAAGATCCACCCAAAACAACCATGGGATGGAAGAAGGTCAGTATAAAGTATGGCTGCACGATTTTGAGAAAAAACCTAAATGCGATTTTTCTCTCCAAAATTGTGATTGCCATTTGATTTTCAATTTTTATATTATGTACATAAAAATGAATAAAACTGCCAAAATAACGAGTGATGGAAGACATGTTACTTTTAGACTGTTAACCAACATATTATTGTCATAAGTCACACATTAGAACAATATGCAATAATTAGTCCTGTCTTGTTTAACTTTCTTGTTGCCTCCTTTTGCACTGTTCTCCAAAATCTAAACAATGGAATTGATCAACCTACCTCGCAACAAAATAAAAAGCTGTCTGTCCTGTCGGAAATGTTGTTCCTAGAAACACGACGGACTCTTGGGGGAAAAGGTGTGCTGCGTGCCTGGCGACCCTGCAGTCGAGGACGTTGACAATATCTACCTATTCGGAATCACGGTAACAGGACATCTGCTGATTGGATTAAGCGTTGCTCTGATGTATCGACAAATTGGAAGATGCTGGCAGCCATTGAATGCAGCCCAAAGCTGCCGCAAATGTTTTGAAGATGCGGGCAAAACTGTGGACACTCAGACTTTTTTGATTTTAGATAACATCCGACCATCTGCCCTGCAGGATGAATTTGAGGACCAAAAATTGACAATTAGAGTACAGAGTTTAAATTTGCTTTCGCTCGCTCAAACACAACTATTTTAATCTTGATTTTTTTCCCTGGCTGCGACGTGGCAAGATCGTTACTTCAAGATTCCCCTGGAGGACAGTGCAAACTCCTTCCCTGTCAACAACACCTGGAAAGATAAACTCTGTTTTTTGTCGCCGCCTGCAGAGCGACTCCAGGCCTACAGACTTAACACACACACACTACGGACCATGGCTACATATGCACACATGTCCCCACCCCCACCCCAAAACTTTGCCACTCCTTCACCCAAGGTGGTATGACAGACAACAAAGCAGCGCCCCTAGTGGCTGGCAGCTTTGGACTGGATGCCTGCCCCCTCTCCTCCTGATGTCTTGTGGTTTGTGTCAACATGTGTATATGTGCTTATCGGCTATCAAGTTTTTTTCTCGACCCCAGTCTGAGATCGACTTTTTATTATTAGGGTCCGCCTGTACCCTGTACAAAGGACTCCCTGCGGGAGTCCTTTGTACAGGTACAAAGCAACCTATTGAAATTGTAAGGTTGATTATTATTCCGCAGCTTTGCGCACTACTTTGCCCCCCTTAACATGCTTCAAAACTCACCAAATTTTTTACACACATAGAAAAACTGGGACAGCACACTTTAGTAAAAAAGCAAACCCCAAAAATCAAAATTGCACTATAGCGCCCCCTAGGAAAAAAAACAAAAACAAACTGCCTGTAACTCCCACTAGGAAGGTCGTAGAGACATGAAACAAAAACCTGTATGTAGGTCTCACATAGACCTACAATTCATAATTTCACATCCTCGGGCAAAAACCAACAGGAAGTTGGCAATTTTCCCTTCACCACAAAAAATGACTAAAAACACAAATTTTTGCCTCTTTGAGCTGTAATTTGACCCCCTTAAAATACTTCAAAACTCACCAAAATTTTTACACTGATCGGGACTGGTAGAAATTGCCATCTAAAAAAAACCGAACCCCAAAACTCAAAATTGCGCTCTAGTGCAATTTTTAAATAAAACAGAGACAAAACTGCTTCTCAGAGGAAAACACAGACAAAACTGCTTGTAACTTCCGGTAGGAACGTTTTAGAGACATGAAACAAAAACATCTACATAGGTCTCACTTAGACCTACATTTCATAGATTGACATCCTTCAGCAAAAATCAACAGGAAGTTTGATATCCCCACTTCAAAACAATTTTTTTTTTAAAAAGCGGTCACCAAACATCAAACATTATCTCCTCTGAGCGCGTTTGTCGTTGTGGCTTCAAACTACTACAGGAGAGAGATTGAACCCTTCTGATTAAAAGTTGGCGAAAGCGTTGTAATAAGTGGTACGGTTTTGATTTTACGAGCCTTCAAAGAAAACAACCACTGTGCCGCAACACCTAGGAAAAAAACACAGACACAACTTCCTCTAACTCTCAGTACGAATATCGTAGAGACACGAAACAAAAACCTCTATGTAGGTCTCACACAGGACTACCACTGGACAAAAGTATTGGGACACCTAGGATTAGCACCAGCCAAAATGCGGACCCGACCAACGCTGCTTGCAGCTTTAATTTTTATTTATTTTTTTACTTATTCTCCTTTGGCGTTTATCTTTTTCCCACCTTTTACGGGGCGCCGAGGTGACGACACATCACCATTCCTGTTCTGATCCTGTACAATGTTTGTCTAATCTTGAACGGGTATGTGGTGAAAATGAAATGTCCTTGTACTTGTGCAATGACAATTAAGAGCATACCATACCATAACATAATTTACTTTGAAAAATATTTGGCTTTATGCAAACAGACTCAGAGCTTTTGTCTACATCATGCTCTTAAACTGAATACATATCTGATGAAAAATATACAGTGTTTATAATGTAATGTAATCATAAATTTATAATAATAATGCAAGTAACCATTGAAAAGAATATACACTTATTTCTCATTACTGTAGAATTGTTTACCATTGTACTGTAATTGGAAGGTACATAACCTTGTTATCCTAAATAAATAAACAAACAAAAAATAAAACTGACTTATTTCTGTAAACAAAAATTGAACATCTTAAAGTGCATATTTTTTCCCAGTTGGAAAAACAAGGTCGGACATGGTCTTTTTGTTTGTTGTCATCACGTGATCACGGCATTTTTGCTCGTTTGTCCGTGTTGATGGGCTCATATTTCCCATCTGATTTGAAACTGAAATAATACCACAACAGGACATTTGGCTATGTAATCATATTTGCTTCCTCCTAATTTGTGTTACTATGCGTCACTTCTCCCTGGCAAGTCGCGAGGCTCTCTGTACTGTGAGTGGGTTGCCGGCAGCGCCCCGCTCTAGTCTGTGCTGAGACAAAGATCGTGAATGACTGAAAAGAGGGCTCACTCTGTTCAGTTAATTCCACTGATAAATAAACGCGCTCTGATGCTGAGAGTGATGCACAAAGACGTCTTCCTTACTGTTTTAAGCGAGAGACGAACAAACGCGAGCCTCAACAAATCTGATTGGCGAACATGTCTGTCACTCAAATGCCGGTGACAGCGGAGAAAAAAATAAACCTCAGCCTTTTCGGTTATTTACTGCCAATGTTCCCTCTAATTGTTCATGTGTCTGAGCAAACACAAAACTCCCTGAGCATTTAGTGGAGCACATGTGAGCAACATCACACGTGGCAATACCAGCAGCACACCTGTCTCAAACCAATCTTTTATAATAACACTCAAATGAGGAGTCATTTTCATGAGATTATTTAGTAGTATTAGTGATTTGGCCCACTTGTAATGAAAATAAAAGAAATCTTGTTTTTCATAAGCTATGGATTAGTATTGTACAATATGTCTGGGTGGGGGTCCTGCTTTGGAAATCATTTGTACCCCTTTCAGAGATCTCATTTAGTTCCCCTTAAACATCCTCATGTTGCACAATGAAATGTAAGCACAGGATGAAGTGTGCATTCCTGTACCTTTCTCTAGTAACAGCATTCAATGATTAATATAAATAAATTAACATTAATAATAAATGACAGTAGAATAAGCACACGTATGACTGAGGAGTCATAGTGTAACTTTGTGTGGTGTTTGAGTTGTCCGACTTTTTGTGTGGCCATAAACGCACCAGTGGCTTAGTGGTATGCGTGTTGGTGACAAGTGACAATTTGGTTTTGGCCTGGTTTGTACGGCAGAAAATGACTAGTTTTTCGAGATAGAAGTTTTTTACTCATGTTTTTGGTGTGGTTATGGCCGAACATAAACAGTTTTGCTCAATAAAGTGATCAATATAATTCCTGTCCTCGAAGCATCTCGATAGACGTTACAATAATTGAACGGTGTTCAATTGAACGGTGTTGACGAACACCGTTAGGGCCGCTTGTTGTCACTGTCACTCAGAGTTGCATTGCAAAATTACACAGAATAAATGTGTTTATTTTGTTTAGAATTCAGATGGGATTTGATTTGGTGCGCGGCATATATTTGCTGTGCGCAGAGGACGCTTGAGCAGTGCGCAATTGCGCAGGCGCGCACCTTAGAGGGAACGTTGTTTACTGCTCCAGTCTAATTAAAATCTCGATGTCTTTTTGATTTCGATTAATTGTGCAGCCCGAGTGTGAAAGTAATATTGATTTGAAATACAAGTGTTCTGAGTTAAGAGCTTTGTACAGAACCAATTAAGCTCGTAAATTGAGGTACTGTATTATTAATAGTGTATTTAACAGTATATTTTATATGACTGGCAACATTTTCAATTGTACTTACGAAGCAGATATGGACATATGTTGTGGTAATTTGTCATTAAATAAAAGGCATAATATCTAAACTGAGTTAGACAAATCCAAGAGTTTCAGCAAATGTTTTTGAACCTATTCATTCATGTTTTATTTATCTCCTTCATTGATGTGCATTTTTGATCAATAGACAATTAATCTCTAACAACAAAACACATATATACACACATATGCTTGAGAAGGAACAGGATGAAGAAAATCTTATATTTCCTGCCCCCTTCAACATAATAAGTAGTTAATGCATAGCCCAGATTCACAAGCACACAAACCAAACAAATACATCCAAATATAATGAAAACAAACAAAAAACACACAAAAAAAACAACAAGTGCAAACACTTAATGATAATAATATACACCTCACGGGATGATACAAAACAAATACAAAACCAGACAAAAAATAAGCAAAATAATAAATATAAAGCAAAATGTAAACACTTACGGCTGTCCATATGATCTTATTGTTCTGTCTTTATATATTTTTTTCAATTGGAATATATTTCTACGATCTTTTATCTCATTGTAAAGAGAATTATGGTTAGGTGAGCTGCTCAAAATCAGGTGGAGAGCTGCTGGTAGCTAGGGATGTCTTAAACTAAAGATTGTCATATTTGATTCCAACTTGGTCATTTTTGCCCATTATCAAGTATCAGTTGACTATGTACAAACAAGGTTTTTTGTATGCTACGTGTAGGAACACTAAAACACTCGGTAAAGATTAGGTCCTTGGAAGGCTGTGGCGGAGCGCCGAGAAGACAATCAAATTTGACTCTCTACAGCAGGGGTCTGCAACCTTTACTATCAAAAGAGCCATTTTCCACCTCTCCTAATAAAGAAAAATAGTACAGAGCAGCAAAACGTAACACACCTTATAGCTTTTTAAAAGTTTTCTTTTTTTTTATTTTACAGGAAAACCAATCTGTCCATGTGAAATGTAACCTTTTTTTCCTGTTCTCTTTTATTTTTCGGCAAGTATTCATGTTAGCTTACCCAAGGGGTTGCACATTCGAGAAGCTGAACTTCCAGTCGCTTCTATTTGCCCCCTTTGCACCTCAGGACTCATCATGTGCGCATTCTTGGCCTCACAGACAATCAGAAATAATATAACTATTTTTTAAAAAGCAAACTTTTGTCACTCCGGGGTTTCTGCCACCTTGTTTTCAAGAACAGCGGGTTGCAGACCCATGATCTAGAGGAAGTAACATTTGTAACAAGGTTTCCATTGGCAAAATTATTATTACCATTGCCAGAGGGGAGCAATGATGGAGGGTTCCTGCTCAAGCAAACGGGTCTAAGCTCCACCTCTGGGCTGAGGCAGCATGTCCTGCCGCGCACCCAGGCCAATTTCTAGCAAATCCAAACAGGGCCATAGCCCCATGGCGGCATGGCAAAATCTATTGGCAAGTAGAGTCCCCCATCTTAGAACATTCTCCCAACTAGAGCTGCAAAGATTAATCCATCATATCGATGAAAAAAAAGTATAAGTAATAAAAAATTTATAAAATCCGTACAGTTTATGCATAGAGCGCACACAAGACCTGTGATCAGTGGGTTCTCTGTGTAGCGGTGAACAGCAGAGAGTTTTTACATTGTTTTATTGTATTAATGCACATATGTTAAGAGTAATAAAAGTGCGCATTTTTAGAAATAAATAATGAAGGTTATGGCAAGCAGAAAAATTGTTTATTTAAACTATTTTTCATAAAATACACATTGAGGCTTTAAAGTGTGTTTTATGCGATTACCGTATTCTTCGGACTATAAGTCACAGTTTTTTTCATAGTTTGGCCGGGGGTGCGACTTATACTCAGGAGCGACTTGTGTGAAATTATTAACACATTACCGTAAAATATCAAATAATATTACTTAGCTCATTCACGTAAGAGACTAGATGTATAAGATTTCATGGGATTTAGCGATTAGGAGTGACAGATTGTTTGGTAAACGTATAGCATGTTCTATATGGTATAGTTATTTGAATGACTCTTACCATAATATGTTACGTTAACATACCAGGCACGTTCTCAGTTGGTTATTTATGCCTCATATAACCTAAACTTATTCAGCCTGCTGTTCACTATTCTTTATTTATTTTAAATTGCCTTTCAAATGTCTATTCTTGGTGTTGGGTTTTATCAAATAAATGTCCCCAAAAAAATGCGACTTATACTCCAGTGCTTTTTTTCCCCTTCTTTATTATGCATTTTCGGCCGGTGCGACTTATACTCCAGAGTGACTTACACTCCGGAGTGACTTATACTCCGAAAAATACGGTACTCGATTAATTCATCAAACTAATTAACAGATATATATTATAAAAGTAATCGATAGCTGCAGAACCTACTGATAACTTATGAGCTACCCTGTTTTTGATCCACACTCAAATTCAATGAGTTCTTAGTTGGCACATAAATTACCCCTCTATATTTAGTAATGCAATTTTGAAATAAACCTGCTGTCTGACTAGGTAATGGGTGTGAAAACTAAAGGCGAAAACTAACTATGTCATGCAGTGACTTTGGTCACGTAGATACTTATACTAAGTTAATGAGGATTGCACCCAGTCGACACTTGGAGCATTAACCCATTTTCAGCATTGATTTTTTTAACCCTTAAAGACTCCTCAGTTTATTATAGTGACATATTGGATTGGGAAAAAATGGCCCCATCCAGCATGCTAATGATGTGCAAAGTGCCCACAGCACCTCCGCACCAGTAGAAGGAATTGCTTCATTAGATGTGACGCACATGAACTATTTCCTGCCTGCATGCCTGTTTGGGGCAACATGCTTTATCTAATAGCAAGACGTTAAGGCTTAAATGTCACTTTTTAACATTGTTGAACAATTAGAAGTGGAATGCAGCTCTTTTTTGCTAGTATAAAAGCACACAATAAAATATAAACTATATCATAGAATATAAAAAGAAAAATATAAATAAATCAAATTCAATCAAAGAAAATAGAATGGAAACTGTGTGTGTGTGTGTACACACACACACACACAGTTTCCATTCTATTTTCGGTGCATCACTAGTCAATAGTGCACAAACAATGAACTATATATATCCATTTATACTGTAGCGACCTGCTGGCGTTAATGTGTGTGTTAGTGTGTTATGATGTTCATTTTTCCCATTTTAATGAACCCATCTTGTTGGAGGAAAGTGAGGAAGTGTTGTGTTTCTAGCAGTAAAACACCAAAGCGGACGTGTGTGCACGGAGGAAATACTTGTTGGAATTGGGCCCGTTGTTAGCGCAAGATTGGCAATAAAAGCGAAAAACTCTAAAAGCACAGTAGGGGTAATATTGCCCCTTGGAGCGTTTTTTCTTTCCCTTATATCGAAATTATCAGTGTGACGTCATTATTCCATAATTATCAGTCCAGTATTCATCATTAACCCCAATGTACTGAATGAGCATATGTCCTGCATAAGCGGCTGACATACACACACTAAAGCCTGAAATATTCACTAGCGTCACATAGCTAGCGTGACTGATTCCAGCACTGAAGCCTCCGACTGACCTTTGCGTGCGCCTACAAAAAAATGTTAGCTTCACGTTGGCGGCGAGACATTTTTGGTTTATGTTAAAGGGGAACTGCACTTTTTTGGGAATTTTGCCTATCGTTTGCAATCATTACAAGAAGACAAAAGGGGTTTCTTTTGCATTTTAACATGTACAAATCGGCTCGTTCTAGGAGGCTAGCAATGCAGCTAATGGAAGCAATCTATTCTACCACTAAATCACTTTTAAAAAATGCATTCAAAAACCACCAACAGTACTTTGTTTACGTTTCGTAACCTGTATAATAACCAAGCTGTAGCCACATTGTTATTTTAAGAGCAAACAGGGAGGAACTCTTTTTCTAGTATAGTAACACATCGGCATGCTTCGGTATTAGCCTTAACTCCGGCTTATTAGTGATTCCCAGGGCCCAAAAAAAGTCTGCGGGCTATAGAGCGTTTTCTATTCAGGCTCCAGTACTCTGGAATGCCCTCCCGGTAACAGTTAGAGATGCTACCTCAGTAGAAGCATTTAAGTCCCATTTTAAAACTAATTTTTATACGCTAGCCTTTAAATAGACCCCCTTTTTAGACAAGTTGATCTGCAGTTTCTTTTCTTTTCTCCTCTGCCCCCCTCTCCCTTTTGGAGGGGGGGCACAGGTCCGGTAGCCATGGATGAAGTGCTGGCTGTCCTGAGTCGGGACCCGGTGTGGACCGCTCGCCTGTGCATCGGTTGGGGACATCTCTACGCTGCTGACCCGTCTCCGCTCGGGATGGTCTCCTGCTGGCCCCACTATGGACTGGACTCTCACTATTATGTTAGATCCACTATGGACTGGACTCTCACTATTATGTTAGATCAACTATGGACTGGACTCTCACTATTATGTTAGATCCACTATGGACTGGACTCTCACTATTATGTTAGATCAACTATGGACTGGACTTTCACAATATTATGCTAGACACACTCGACGTCCATTGCATCTGGTCTCCCCTAGAGGGGGGGGGGGTCCCCACATCTGCGGTCCTCTCCAAGGTTTCTCATAGTCATTCACATTGACATCCCACTGGGTTGTGAGTTTTTCCATGCCCTTTTGTGGGCTCTGAACCGAGGATGTCGTCGTGGCTTGTGCAGCCCTTCGAGACACTTGTGATTTAGGGCTATATGAATAAACATTGATTGATTGATTGATTAAAAGCTAACTACAGAAAGAGATAAGAAAGCTTCTACGTCAGCAGAAAGAACGCATTTGAGTTTGTAATGCACAAAACTGAGACAGGACACCAACCTGTACTGACTGGACGACATGAATAATCATATTACAGTATCTGTAAAGTATTAGCCCACATTTCATGTTTTGTTTGTACATAGCTAGCCAGACAGCGTATGTACCGCAGTCGTAATAACACGCATGGCGTGCTGCGTGTATCATGAACAATATTAAAGTGTCTCACTCGATGGACAGTTGCCTGTTTAAACCCGCTGGCTGAGGACGTTTTTTCCGGGTTTTTTGAGTATTCATGTCGAAATAGCTTTTACAGCGCCAAAGTCACAGTCACCTCACTCTCTCGGCTTCCGAGTAGGAACACACGTTTGTTGCCAGAAATCGGAAGTGCGCTGCTATGGAAACGTAGATCAATGCGCGGAGGAAGTCAGTTCCGGCATTGATTAAAACGACCAAAATATGATAAATATTGTACATATATATATTTTTTTATGAACCTGTCTTTTATTACATTTTATATACAGTACAGGCCAAAAGCTTGGACACACCTTCTCATTCAAAGCATTTTCTTTATTTTCATGACTACGGTATTTACATTGTAGATTGTCACTGAAGGCATCAAAACTATGAATGAACACGTGTGGAGTTATGTACTTAACAAAAAAAAGGTGAAATAACTGAAAACATGTTTTATATTATAGTTTCTTCAAAACAGCCACCCTTTGCTCTGATTACTGTTTTGCACACTCTTGGCATTCTCTCGATGAGCTTCAAGGACACCTTTAAAGTGAAAACCTTTTCAGGAGACTACCTCTTGAAGCTCATCGAGAGAATGCCAAGAGTGTGCAAAAAAGTAATCAGAGCAATGGGTGGCTATTTTGAAGATACTAGAATATAAAACATCCATCCATGCATCCATTTTCTACCGCTTGTCCCTTTTAGGGTCCCGGGGGGGTACTGGAGCCTATCTCAGCTGCATGTTTTCAGTTCTTTTACCTTTTTTTGTTTGGTACATAACCCCACATGTGTTCATTCATTGTTTTGATGCCTTCAGTGACAATCTACAATGTAAATAGTCATGAAAATAAAGAAAAAGCATTGAATGAGATGATGTGTCCAAACTTTTGGCCTGTACTGTATATACTTGCAGTATTTATACAAAATGTTGATGTAGGGTTTTAAAGTTGTTTTAATATTTATCGTCTTTCAAATCCTTAAAAAAAAAAAAAAGACGTGTGTTCAATAGACAAAATTCCGGAAAAAAATGCAGTTCCACTTTAAGAACTCAAGAACTGGTCCAAACTAGTCCAAATTATACATTGAGCGGAGTTGTGCTCACAAACTATCGACCACCATGAATCCAATGTATCCCTGACTAGATACAATTAAAGTTCAGCAGTATGCTCAATCCTCCAGAAACTAACCTGCAGATTTCATACATTAACTCAAAACTGGATTATTCACCACACAGCAATGGGGGTCAGGCACTGTTGCTTCATGATGGTTCCATACATATGCCTAGAATGCATTAACAGGTTGTATGAATTACATGTACATCCAATCTTATTGCAAAGTCCACATGCAGTCTTTTTATTGCCACGAAAGCACCAGAGAATTTCCCAGCGCTCGCTTCGTAACGACTACAAGAATCCATACATGAGGAGTGTTAAATTGTTTTGGGCCCTCATAGTGAACATTGGTGCAGTAGAGCATTTAAAAAGTTTGAGGCGGTCGGAGAATCAAGCTAATTGGTCCAGTCCACTGAACAATTTAAAATAGCTCCTCTTGAGGCTGTAAGTTTTTACGGTATTTCTTTTATCAGTGCAGCCGGAGGGTGCATCAAATATCTTCCTAGCTGTAAGTAAAGTCTGGAAGAAGATGAACGCAGATCTGTTGATAAAGAGACAAGCTCAATGGCCCCTCCGTACAAGATTTATTACAGAGGGTGAATGCTCTGACAGAACGCTTCTGTTTAAAATATAAGCGCCTCTAAGAGTACAGAGCTGCGTTTGGTTATCATTTTACCTCTTTTTTTCTGAAGCAGAGAGATGTGAGATGGAAGCAGAAACAAACACTTTGGCTGCCAAACTCTGACACTTCAACTATATTTTTAGGTGGCCCTTGAGCTCCACACAGCCACAAGCGCTCTTGTTTCTCTTGTTTTCCATTAAAACTAACCACTCCAAAACTGGCACGCAGTCATTTCAATAAGTCGTTTAGGAAATGTGCACTGTTGATAACAGATGAAACACCCGCGTTTTCGGGGATGAATGCGAAATGTAGCAACTCCCAGCGGGGCCATAAGCTAAGCGCTGATTGAGTCTTTAGGCTGGTGGCAGGGAAGCTTGTTGTTGTTGGAGCTTGGCCCCAGTAAAGTGGGCTAATAAAAAGCCAAATGACCAGTTTTTAGCCACGCTGTGATCAACGAGTTAGCAATCCCAACGTAACACAGAGAGGAACAACAGTGTTCGATTATGCAACAGTGATATTTTGGGAGCCTGGAAACGTGTTCAGAAGTTGTTTTTTTAACGTTCAGTATAATTGCCATGGTCAAGCACATCACATTCAAAAGAACAATGGCAGACCCCAGTGCTGTCCATCTTCTCATCACATTTAGTATACACAGCTCGAAATAAATTACTCGACTTAAGGTAGTGCTTCTCAAATATGTTCTGTTGCGCCCCCCACGCCCCTAAGAAGAAGAAAATATTTTGTGCCCCCCTACTCTTCACCGTGACTATAAATTAGGGCTGGGCGAAATATCGATATACTCGATATATCGCGGGTTTGTCTCTGTGCCATATAGAAAATGACTATATCGTGATATTCGAGTATACGTTCTCAGGCAGTTGCTTTTAGCTGCGGGGCATTAAACTGCATGCGTTTCTCACTCTTTCCTTTCTCTCCTTCTCACAGAGACATAAAACGAGCGCACCTTCTTACATACGTCACATACGGTCGCGTGAGCAACGTCACACGCTCCCGCGGAGCAGAGAGGTAGCGACATGGTAATGTTAGCTGTGATGCTAACAGCTAACGGTGCAGTGCGGGTGGTAATACGAGAGAAAGAAGGTGCAAATCTGGTAACAAATGGAGGAAGAATTAATTCCCAAGAAAAACAGCACAGGGTCCATCGTCTGGCGGTGGTTTGGCTTCAAGCGGGAATATGTCTTTACATGTCAACATCTCCGTTCGGTGCCACACCAACTAAATGCCGAAGCAACTATTTCCACATCAACACCGTAGGACATATACTATTTGATATGCAGCTCATTTTTATGTGACACGTATTGAAATATCTTGTGTGACATCATGTTTTAAACTATTGTAGTGGCGTTCTGTACAAAAAGTGCACTATAATTTAGTGTTGTTTTGATAAGTCATCTTAGTGACACCATGCACATAAGTGCACTAATAACTTGTTTAAAAATGTCTCTGACAATCTTGCACTTTCTGTTTTGAAAATGACATGAATGTTTGTGCCACTGCTTAATAACTGTTTAATAAATACAGTTTTGGTAAATTGACTTAGTTGTGATTTCCCTCTCTGCATGAAAGTTTAAAAGTAGCATATATTAATGCAGTATGAACAAGAATGTTTTAATGTAGACACATAGAATCATCATACTGGCGATTATATGTATCAAGTGTTCATTCAAGGCTAAGGCAAAATATTGAGATATGTATCGTGTATCGCGATATGGCCTAAAAATATCGAGATATTAAAAAAAGGCCATATCGCCCAGCCCTACTATAAATAGTATCATTTGTATATAAAATTGTTATAACTATACCTCTGCATAACATTGTAAGCTTATTAACATTAAAGGAAACAACACACTGGTCTTTCCTCGTCTCCCACCGTAGTTACTGGGAAGCCAAGTGCTACATACACTTCATCATATTCTGGTACGGCAAAAAAAAAACATGCTCCCCAAGGTCACATGCACCCCCCTGGCACCTCATCATACCAGTATTTAGAAAACAAAATAAATGAATAATCATGTATTAACAGAAATCGAAGTACAACGTTCATTTAAACAAGATTTAGATTTTTACTAAAAATTGCCCAGTCCTAATATAGACATGTGTAAACTACATCGATATATTATCTGTTGTTAATGGGCTCAACATATATAAAATGTATTGGACTACCTAATAAATGCAAAAATATTCGAAATGTCTGCACCACAAGTCTTACATATTTATATCATACTGTTTAAATGTTTCAATTCAATGTCTAAATCACCCAATAATGTATTTAATTTTGTGCAACCTTTTAAATGTTCATCTGCTTGTTTTGTGCATCGTTTGCCTAATTTTGCGACTCGATGCAGGCTGATGATGGCTTTGCCGCAATTTTTCTTCTAAATGGGAATTTGAGAATATTGTCCATCTGCTGCATCTCTTCCAGGTCCAATAGGGCAGAGAATGTCTCTGGCTACAATACGCAATCATGCACACACACTCACTCACTGACTCTTTGCTGCGATGGTGAGGTAACCCTTTGGTATTTCCTTGGAACGACTGAGACAGGGTCAATGTGATAATCAAAAGTCTCATTATCAGAGCTGCACTGTTTGTCATTGGTGAGCATGTTGAAAGTCTTGTGAAGCCCATGTGATGGCAAAAACAGGCTGTCACAACAAACTCATAATCAGAACTAATCGAGCTTTCTGGGACGTAACTTGCTTAAAATGCTATAAAAAAAAACACACAGTTGGGCGGGGGGGGCTAAATTTGTCATATGTGCTCCTTATGGACCAGAGGCTAAGTGGTGAGAAAAGGGGACAAGTCTGTCCCTCAGTAACAGAAATGGATAATGTCACTTAGGGTTAACAATTTAGCAGTGGGGGCAGAGGTTGTGAGGTGATGACTCCATGAGGGAATCCCTCTGTGGCAGGGATTTCATGTTGTCACGGTAATAGAGGATTCAACTTCATCTTCTCCATGAGTCTTTGGAGTATCTTACATAACTGAGGTCAAACAAGAGACTCACTCTGCAGCAAATGTACATATTGACCGATTACACAATTGTTTCCTGCTAGTTTGTCTGTGACAATATTTTGCTGGACTAGGCTTTGTACACATACTGTATTTATGGCATGATGTGACCAAGGCTGCATTATACGACAACGAAATAATGACTTAAGGAGTGCAATGATTAGTAGAGATGTGAATCTTACAACACAGGGTTTCCCACACATTCATTTATTTGTTGCGGCCCACCACGAAAGAATTACGTCCGCCACAAATAAAAAAATAAAAATTAAAAAAAAAAAAAAAAAATTTTATTTTTTATTTTTTTTTGTCCTCTCCAGCTTCTCTGGCAAATCATATAGTTGATGTAGATGCCCATATCGGCTGTTCAGATTTACTTTACAAAAGAGAAGTGTAGGATACTTCTCTTGTTGCCTTATTTGTATTTGACTTTATTAAATGTATTTATATTAGAAACACAACATGTGTATATAACAAAGGGTGCAAAGTCTGCAGGCAGTAGGAAACACATGGTTAAGTGTAGGGAGTAAAACTGATGGCAGTCTAAAGTTCAAGATTTTTGGAGCTCTTTGTTCAGTGGATCAGATGTTTGATGAAGCTCTGTGTCTATCTACCACCACTACTGTTTTCTGTTTATTTGTTACTGACTGTGGCAGGACACCTCTGCCTCTGTTTCACTTTATGTTGCTGGTAAATAATATGGTTGTAGTAGTAGGCTAAAGTTAAATTATTTAGTATGCACTAATTAAAGGGGCATAGCTTTGAGACATTTTAGCTTTTCAATCAATCAATCAATGTTTATTTACATAGCCCTAAATCACAAGTGTCTCAAAGGGCTGTACAAGCCACAACGACATCCTCGGTACAGAGCCCACATACGGGCAAGGAAAAACTCACCCCAGTGGGACGTCGGTGAATGACTATGAGAAACCTTGGAGAGGACCGCATATGTGGGTAACCCCCCCCCCTCTCTAGGGGAGACCGAAAGCAATGGATGTCGAGTGGGTCTGACATAACATTGTGAAAGTCCAGTCCACAGTGAATCCAACACATCAGCGAGAGTCCAGTCCACAGCGGGGCCAACAGGAAACCATCCCGAGCGGAGACGGGTCAGCAGCGCAGAGATGTCCCCAACCGATGCACAGGCTAGTGGTCCACCCGGGGTCCCGACTCTGGACAGCCAGCACTTCATCCATGGCCACCGGACCTATGCAACTCCCCCTCGCAAGGGACAGGGGAGAAGAGGAGAGAAGAAAAGAAACGGCAGATCAACCGGTCTAAAAAATGGGGGTCTATTTAAAGGCTAGATTATACAAATTAGTTTTAAGATGGGACTTAAATGCTTCTACTTAGGTAGCATCTCTAACTGTTACCGGGAGGGCATTCCAGAGTACTGCAGCCCGAATAGAAAACGCTCTATAGCCCGCAGACTTTTTTTTGGCTCTGGGAATCACTAATAAGCCAGAGTTCTTTGAACGCAGATTTCTTGTCGGGACATATGGTACAATACAATCGGCGAGATAGGCTGGAGCTAAACCGTGTAGTATTTTATACGTAGGTAGTAAAACCTTAAAGTCGCATCTTAAGTGCACAGGAAGCCAGTGCAGGTGAGCCAGTATAGGCGTAATATGATCAAACTTTCTTGTTTTTGTCAAAAGTCTAGCAGCCGCATTTTGTACCAACTTTAATCTTTTAATGCTAGACATAGGGAGACCCGAAAATAATACGTTACAGTAATCGAGACGAGACGTAACGAACGCATGAATAATGATCTCAGCGTCGCTAGTGGACAAGATGGAACGAATTTTAGCGATATTACGGAGATGAAAGAAGGCCGTTTTAGTAACACTCTTAATGTGTGACTCAAACGAGAGAGTTGGGTCGAAGATAATACCCAGATTCTTTACCGAGTCGCCTTGTGTAATTGTTTGGTTGTCAAATGTTAAGGTGGTATTATTAAATAGATGTTGGTGTCTAGCAGGACCGATAATCAGCATTTCCGTTTTCTTAGCGTTGAGTTGCAAAAAGTTAGCGGACATCCATTGTTTAATTTCATTAAGACACGCCTCCAGCTAACTACAATCCGGCGTGTTGGTCAGCTTTAGGGGCATGTAGAGTTGAGTGTCATCAGCATAACAGTGAAAGCTAACACCGTATTTGCGTATGATGTCACCCAGCGGCAGCATGTAAATACTAAAGAGTGCAGGGCCAAGAACCGAACCCTGGGGAACTCCGCACGTTACCTTGACATAGTCCGAGGTCACATTGTTATGGGAGACGCACTGCATCCTGTCAGTAAGATAAGAGTTAAACCAAGACAAGGCTAAGTCTGACATACCAATACGTGTTTTGATACGCTCTAATAAAATATTATGATCGACGGTATCGAAAGCGGCGCTAAGATCAAGAAGCAGCAACATAGATGACGCATCAGAATCCATCGTTAGCAATAGATCATTAGTCATTTTTGCGAGGGCTGTCTCCGTAGAGTGATTTGCCCTGAAACCGGATTGAAAAGGTTCACAGAGATTGTTAGTCACTAAGTGTTCATTTAGCTGCTGTGCAACAATTTTTTCGAGAATTTTGGAAATAAACGGAAGGTGGGAGACCGGTCGGTAGTTTACCATGAGGTCAGGATCGAGGTTAGGTCTTTTGAGCAGAGGATGAATAACCGCTTTTTTGAATGCTAGGGGAACAGTGCCGGAGGAAAGTGATAAGTTTATAATATTTAACACTGATGGACCTAATAATACAAACAGTTCCTTGATAAGTTTCCCAGGAAGTGGGTCAAGTAAACATGTTTGTTTTATCCCACTTACACGCTGTAATAATTCCTCTAATGTTATTTCATCAAAAATAGAGAGACTATTTTGGAGGGCGGTATCAGTCGTATATACAGTCGTATTTGTGTTAATAGAACCCAGTTGTAGCTGGGATGCGTTGTCTTTAATCTCCTTTCTAATGAGTTCAATTTTCTTATTAAAGAAATTCATAAAATCATCTGCCGAGTGGGTGGAGCTACTGGGAGGAGTCCCTTTTTGGGTTAGCGATGCTACTGTACTAAACAGAAATTTAGGATCGTTTTTGTTGAGGCGGATGAGATTTGAGTAGTATTTAGCTTTAGCTAAGGTAAGCATGCGCTTATAAGTTATTAAACTATCACTCCATGCTTGATGGAAAACCTCAAGTTTAGTCGCGCGCCATTTGCGTTCCAGTTTTCTACATGATAATTTATGAGCTCTAATTTCTTCTGTAAATTTCTTCTGTAAACCATGGAGTAACTTATTGTTCAAATCTGTATGCAAATATGTACATAAAGTGTTGTAATTATATTGTAAAATGGATGGACGTTTAAAACAAAACTGTTATTATTAATTAGTAAGTATACATTTTTTGAGCCTTTTTAGAGAAAATCAAATCATTGTAGTAAATTATGCAAATTACTCGATGATGTCTTTGTGACCACGCCCATAGCCACGCCCCCACCGCCACAGGTATCTTGGCAGTTTATGGGAAACACTGCAACAAATCACGATTCAATTTAAATCCAATACTTGGAGTGATGATTTCTTTCAGAATCGATGCTCGATTCAACATGATTTTTTATTTAAACCGATTCTCGCAACATATTTGGTATTAGAGTTCGACTGAAATCGTTTCTTCAAGGACGATTCCGATTATTAGTTGTCAAAGAAGCCGATAACCGATATTTGGAGCTATTTTTCGTTTGCAGTAAAAGTTAGCTAAACATGACTTGTGGACAAAGCTTTAAGTTGTTTTTTTAACATAGTTTTTTAGGAAACATCGGCCAAGTAGCGGCATAATTTTTTATGCTGTGCTAATGTTGTGGTTAATTTAGCAAACAAAATACATTGGGGGCTTTCACAAACACCTTTATTACATGTGTCAAAGAAGAGCATCAATATTTGCATTAAAAATAATGGGAAATCTCCTGGGAAAATGTCTCTACATCACAATAACTGGATTAGGCATTGCCCTAGTGTGTCAACAAATTGGAAGATGCTGGTAGCCGCTCAAAGTACCGCAAAGCTGCCACAAATGATTAGAGGATGCAAGAATAGCTCCAGGCACTCAGACTTTTGCGATTTTGGACTATATGGCAAACTTGATCTTGGAGACGCAGTCCGCTCTGCATGGTGAAGTACGATGAATTTGAGTACCAGATATAGACAATTAAAGTAAAAAGTTTAAATTTGTTTTCACTTGCTCAAACACAAACATTCAAACCTGGATTATTTTCCCTGGCTGCAAGCGACATGGCAAGGTTGTTACTTCGAGACTCTCCCAGAGGACAGTGCAGCGAAGAGACAAACTCCTTCTCTGTCTCTCATGGACTTATTGAGCAAAGCTCAAACACAGCTCTGTACTTCATTGAGCACCAAAGTCGCCGACCTGAGACACGCTGCAAGCTTAAGCACGCATATGCATCCACAAAAAATACACGCCACACACACACACACACACAGTGTTCCCCACTCCCCAACCCACGCCTTCGACGCTTCACCCCACGTGGTATGACGGAAAACAAAGCAGAGCCCCTAGTGGCTGGCAGGTTTGGGCCGGATGCCCGCCCCTTCCCCTCCTGTTGCAAGTCTTGTGGTTTCTGTGTCAACATGTGTATATGTACTTTGGCTATCAATTTCTTTTCTCTCTCCACCCCACCCCCAAGATCGACTTCTTTTTTACTCATCCTCCCCCCGCCTCTACCTTTTTCCCACCTTTTACGGGGCGCCGTAAGTGGCGACCCATCAGTGTTTCTGTTTTGTTACCCTGTACAATGTGTGTCTGCTTTTGAAAGGTTTGTGCTGAAAATGAAATGTCGTTGTTCTTGTGCAATGACAACAAATATCCTTCTTATTATTATTTATAATACGTTGTAAGGTTTCCTTATGAGGAACCCTGAAATATTGCAAACATTTAAATGAAAATTCTGGGCTCCTTCACGTAGCTTATCGTTGAGACATTTTTTAAACTGGCTGACATAATTTCTTCCTGGATGTTACAGAAAGTATGAGAATGTGTGAGCTGCTATATGCTCTTCTTTACTTATGTAATACGTTTCCTATTTGTCAAGAACTCAAGATATTTACACAAAGTTTGGATTTTTTGCAGAGATATCTTTTCTGTCATCTTCATATCCATCCATCTCTGTCGCATTTTATTTGATTGAACCACGGAACATTAAACTTGCTGCGCTTCTTTAATGAGCCCACGCTCCGAGTGTAGCGGACAGAGGCTTTTTTTTGTTTGTTTTTAATAAAGGCAGATACCAATACGTCAAACTGCAAATAATCGGCTCTGTCTATTATCAGTCAGTCTGTATTTGGTATATAAATGATAATAAAACATTTTCAAACAGGTTTTTGGTTAAGAAAGCTCCTCTTGGCTGCTGACGTAACACGTATGTGTGCAGAGAAGATGCACAGAAATGGTCTAAAAAATGTCTTTGTAAAAAGCGACTCTTGAAAATATGTAATAGATTCAGAATCGTAATAAATAAGGACTGTAATCTGGATGTGAACTGATGTTTTGCGGCACCATGTGGACAAAAATCGGTAATATTTGTTGACAAATTAATTTGTCAATTGTCGATGATAGTTGGTGATGTCTTTGCTTGTGTTTTTCCGGACGAAAAGGAATATGTGCCACCGCAACAAGGACTGACCAGCTCCATGAAGAAAAAAATGGACTCCAACAACACTAAGAACCAAAACACGGAAGGTATGGGAACATTTCACCCAGAACACGTCAGAGACACAAATAACTTGCTCAATTGGCAAAATGCACCTTACTTTTCATGGCAGTGTATCTGTGATACAGCAGCTTTTAAAGCAGAGGCATGTCGGACATTGGGGGGATGTGACTCTCCTCTATAAAGTAGTTTCCGTTGTTACAAAGCGAGCTAACAACAGAAAGACTAAGTGGTGTGAGAAATTGTTTTAAATAGAGGACTTCAATGTGTGACGGTGAAACGCAATGCATCATGGGTCTTACTGCATCGGAATAGCATCTTAACATTGGGTTGAATGCAGGACTGTAAAGATTCTAAAGTTGCGCATTCTTTAACAAGTTCCAAATATGTCACGAATGTGCAGCATCAATAACTGCCATATTGGTCAACTTTATCACTTCAGGAAAAAAAAAAATTTGGTAAGTTTTGTCTCATTTTCAGCATAGAAGCAAAGTCAAGAAAGTTTGGTTAGGGAGCTAATAAAGAGACGTACAATATAGCCTGGATAGCAGCCATGAGATGATCAAACATTACTTTTAACGCCATCACCTGGCACATTTTGGTTTGTTCACAACATTTTCACACTGGTAAGTTTGAATCAAAGCCTGTTTAATTCTGTTGCACACATAGCACTTAGTAGGATGTTAGCGTTAGCTAAGCTAGCTGCGGGTAACAAACAATGTACAGTACTTGGGGAAAAAACAATACCCTATACATAGATCAATAACTGAGAAGGCAAAATATTTTCCACATTATGCATATATTTCAGACTTGAAATATATTCAGTTTGAAGCAAATTTCTCAGACAGACACCAAATAGTGGCATGTTCTGTTGACTTACGTTTGAAGGACAATAGTTTTCTCCCCCCGATGTAAATTCCCGAGGTCTTGCACACATCTAAAGTTGGTTTGCCCGTGAGCCTTTACCGACTTGGAAGTTCGAAATGTTTAACCTGTGTAAAAACTGACTCCGTTGACGTTCGAGATACAGGGCACGTTCGGCAGCTTGCTCAAATCTGGTCTATTAGACGTGCTCAAATGGATCATTTACAACAATTTTACTTATTTTTTAAGGTGGCGAGCCTCTGAAACAGGGTCCGGTTTGTTTCAGTAAAGTCCCTTGATCGTTTTCCTTGGTGCGATCCATTTTAATACGGTTTGTTGCTCTCTCACAAGACCGCCGGTTGAGTACAGCTATGTAAATAAAACCGTTGTCCAGCAACAATGGCTACTCACCCCCACAATGCATTGCAAAATCGCATGCCCTTTCGAGACCTATAATGATTGATTGATTGTTACTGCTGTTAATTTTGACTGTTCTGTGACGCGCATTGCACTTCAAAAAACGTGTATTGTGAAACAGTGTGTCAATGTGCTAAAATCAACTTAATGTGTGCTTGCTTGCCCCCGCTTCACCAAGTTAGCAAGCTACACACATGTTTTTAATGAATATCATCTACTTCTTCTTCTCAGCACTGTCCTTCACACTCACTTTGTTCATACCCGTGATGTTTTGGTTGGTTAATACTCTTTGCTCGCAACCTAAAGCTTAAAAATTAGCCGAGACGAAAGACAGCAAGTATTCAGAAAAACTGGTAAGATAGGGCACTGGTACCTTGAGCTACCACTCTACAGTGCTTAGTATTTTTATCAGCAGCACATTCCCTGTCCGTGCTTTTAAAGATCACAGATCATACACAAATATTTCTAAATTAAATAGTCGTATGTATTGTCTCTATTGTTTCTAATTGCATGCCTAAAAATAATTCAAGCTGAATATAAAAGCTCATGGCTAAATTAGAATCACTGGATAGGTACACGCTTCTTAATCCGATTAGTCGACTAATCGTTAGGATAGTCGATGATTAGTCCATTATTAAAATAGTCATTAGTTGAAGCTCTAAATGATTTATATACAAATAAGATGTTCCATTTGGCAACTACAACACTCAGAATGCGACACATGAAAGGGACCTTTACTGCAAGACACATCATTACTTTTCCGCCGTGGCTTTAGGGGAGGCCGCGTCACTGCCTGATGTATCCACATATCAAGCCCTTCTAGCAATACCTACTGAGCTGCTATGTCTCAGAGCAGCTGGTCCAGCCCAGGACTCCACCCACTCACAGGCGATAAAACCAATGTTGGTGACTAGTTGCCACGGGAGGCAAAAACAAACTCATTCATTCTCCTTACCTGCATTTACTTCTTATTAAGTCACTACAGCAGAATCTTAAACAGGTTAATACAATCTGTCACGCTGGTCACAACCCGTACGTAAATAGAAATAATCAATCCCAGAAGTAATATCACCATCATGAAACCTTTAAGTGTAGGCAAGGTTTTATGTAACAGTATTAACTGTCATACAAGCGTGAAGAGAAGTTAGACAACACCCTCAGGCATCAGACGCCTTCAGGCATCTCGTTTTTTCAAGATTAAGTGTCATGCAAGTTTAAAAAGAAATTAACCGCAAATGCAGTTATAAATCAAAAGAACGATTAAACCAGTAAAACTTCCTGTCGGGATGCAAGATATTTTTTCCCAGGCCGATACTGATAACTTCTTGCTTTGCAAGACCAATAACTCATTTACATCCGTTTTTTTTTTTTTTTATGTAGATTTGACTGTAGTTTATGCACTCCTGGAGGTAGGAAAGACTAAAACAGTGGTGGATATAAAAAAAACTGTACGTGTAGTCCTAGCCAAATATGACATCACTTCTGATTTACCATGAATTGATTAACATGGACAACGACATGAAAACTTATTCGGGTGTTACCATTTAGTGGTCAATTGTACGGAATAAGTACTGTACTGTGCAATCTACTAATAAAAGTTTCAATCAATCAATCAATCAAAGTAGAGCTACCACCACATAAATCAGTAGTAAAGCTTTCTATCAGTGTGTGCAGGAGTGTGGCGTCACATCGTATTTTGCTAGCGAATATACATCCGAAAAGTTGCAGCAGCTCAGAAGTAAAAACAATGGCTCCGGGTGGTCCGCTGGCTGACGGGGAATTTCTGATCTCACACCTATTAAGTGTATCAATGATTCGGCCTGTATTGTTTTATCTCTGGCCTGTGTTGGCCGTGCAACTCTTCATCCATGCACACACCGCTGCCGCAGAGAATGCTGAGGCTAGCTCTGTTTGCTAGCAATTTGTAGCGCCATCGTGCCATTTCCTTTGGGAAATTTCCGATTTCTTTGGTCCTATGGTCGTCTCTGGCGGGATTTTTGCCTTTTTTTGCAGGCGTCTTCCTGGGCTTTCGAGGCCTGGATGCCAGTGGCGTTTTGGGGAGGCTAGTAAGGTTTAATGTATTGAAACCTGTGTTTTGTTTTTTTCCTCATGAAGTGTTTGCAGAGCACTTGTTGTGGGATGTCTTCCTCTAAAAAAACAAAAGAAGTCCCGCACCCGACATAATGTTTGTTTATAACAGTGCTATTCAATTATTTCTTATTACACATCTATCCTTGGGGAAAGGGTTGCAACGATTAGTTGGGCGGAAGCGGGTATGCACCGCCACTAGCAATTAACATCACCAGTGATAACATGTAAAGCAGTGGTTCTCAACCTTTTTTCAGTGATGTACCCCCTGTGAACATTTTTTTAATTCAAGTACCCCCTAATCAGAGCAAAGCATTTTTGGTTGAAAAAAAAGAGATAAAGAAGTAAAATACAGCACCATGTCATCAGTTTCTGATTTATTAAATTGTTTAACAGTGCAAAATATTGCTCATTTGTTGTGGTCTTTCTTGAACTATTTGGAAAAAAAGATATAAAAATAACTAAAAACTTGTTGAAAAATAAACAAGTGATTCAATTATAAATAAAAGATTTCTACACATAGAAGTAATCATCAACTTAAAGTGCCCTCTTTGGGGATTGTAATAGAGATCCATCTGGATTCATGAACTTAATTCTAAACATTTCTTCACAAAAAAATAAATCTTTAACATCAATATTTATGGAACATGTCCACAAAAAATCTAGCTGTCAACACTGAATATTGCATTGTAATGAATGGAATAGCGTACTTGATTTGATGTTCAGTTTATGAACTTACATTCATATTTTGTTGAAGTATTATTCAATAAATATAATTATAAAGGATTTTTGAATTGTTGCTATTTTTAGAATATTTAAAAAGAATCTCACGTACCCCTTGGCATACCTTCAAGTACCCCCAGGGGTACGCGTACCCCCATTTGAGAACCACTGATGTAAGGTGTAAGAACATTTCATGGTATTCTTGTTAAAAACATGAATAGCAAAGAGAACCTTGTTTTTATGTGATACGCGAGCATTTAAAAGAGGAGGCATGATGTCGGGTGTCCGGAAGGAGGATTTGGACTCAGCCTCGGTAAGAGTGTTAGCTTGTACCTTGCTAGCTGGCTAACAAGTGTGAGACAAAGTTGTGTGAAAAATAACTTTAACTACCATTTTAGCTAAAGTCAGCCAGCTAAACTTTGTCTACATCAGTGTTTCCCAAAGTGGGGTACGCGAGGTGATTGTAGGGGGTACGTTAAGGCCAATGCCGACCGAACGTGGAGCAACAATACAAAGAATTAGAACTCCATTGTTTTTAACGGAGCAAAGCCCAATGGAAAAGTCTGCCACGCAGCTGCCGCAGAGGGTTAAAAACTGTTCTAAAATCCTGCATGGCATAAAAATGCATTGATTTCAGTTTTTGTTTTCCCCAGCCATTTATTTCGTATGATTATTGGATAAAGGCAATATACCACCCCGCGCTATAGACCTGCATTCTAAATAAATACTTGTCCCGCGCTGAAGTCTTCTCCCGACACAGAGTTTCAATTGTTGCGTAGCAACCAATTAGGCTACTTGTTAACGTCAAGTTAGCATTCATAGAAAACAGCCATACCTGCGCCGGAATAATGGACAAATGGCTAAAAAAGTAAATCCTCCCTCCGGAGAGACATCATCGGTGTCTACCAGTAGGCCTACAATCGAGGATGCCCCTTGGATCAGGGTGCAAGCAGTAGGGCTAACGCTACAATTGATGCTAGCCAAGTTACTAGCATGGCCACTGACAGTGACAGTGAGTATGATGCAGAGCTTCTGCCCCCTGACATGAGAAAGCATACGGATAGAAACATCATATTCTACATCATAACATCTTACATGGTGAGCTACCGAGTGGCCAAGACTGGCAAGCCCCACACTACTGTGGAGGACTTAATTCTCAGAGAAAAAAAACGGGGAGGAAGGGGGTACGTAGGTGGAGATTAAATGTTTGAAGGGGTACGGGATTGTAAAAAGTTTGGGAACCACTGGTCTATCTCAATTCAAGTTTGTTTTAAAGCAGGGTCAATTTGCAATGCAGTAAAAAAATAACAATAACAAAGGGAAACGCGCACACACGCATATATATATATATATTTTATAATACACAAACCAGGTTCATATTTTTTTTTTAGCACTTTGTCTTTCCTTTCTTTTAAAAGAACAACATTTTAATAGTCATTTCAATTTTTGTAACAGCTGAATGAGCAGCACAGTTACAGTATAAATAAATATTTATGAATTAATTAAGCCTCTTTGTTGTTTGTAAGCACATGTCTGAAATAACTTGCACTACATTTAAAAGTCAGTGGAAAAATTAGAGCCATTAAATATGTGTACGTTTTATTATCCGATTAGTCGACTAATTATTAAAAAAGTTGACTATCAAAACAGTTGTTTGTTGCAGCCCTACTTGGGCACATTTTTTCACGCCCCACTAAATTGCCGTAGGAGAACCTGATCAAATGTATTTATATATTTACTTAACAATACAAACCACTCTATGAGGTGCTGGCACCAGCACCTAAATGCCACCTAGCTGAAGACGTGTGTATTGTTTTGTCACGCTCCCCTTGACACCTTGTCATGACCGCCACACTTTATAAAAAGTGCTGGTCTAACAATTATACAACTTTTGGAAATGTCTGTGCAGATACAAATACTTGATGTAATAATTTAATACATCAAGTACTAGGTCATAGTCTGTGTACTACATGCACTTCACGTAGATCAGTGGTTCTCAGTTATTTTCGGTCACACCCCCCTCGGAGACAAATAAATGTTCATGCAGCCCTTGAATTGAAATCTTAATGAGAACCTGCCATGACACTGTTTATTAATGTATTTGTATTGTCATAACCAATAAACTGAAGGGTTATGTATGTATACTTGGTCATATTACCTGGTTGAGCCTGTTGATTAATTCAAGCCTAGTTGTATTTATTTTTTTATTAATGTCAATGGATTTCTCTGTGTGATGTCCTAAATCCTAATCATCAACGTGCACATCTAGTCTAAATATATTCTTCTTCACTTTCCAATGTATTTTCTTATACGCTGATCCTTCTTTTGGAAGAACTGTTGCAAAAAATGCAAATAAAGGCAAAAGAAAGAGCAAAACGAATGCATGGAGTTTCCCCCTGCAGAAAGAGAACTTTTTTTTATTTAAATCATGTTCACGTTAATCCCGAAAAGTAGTCTCCCACTGGAGGCTTTTCTTGAATGATTTAAATTACTTGGAAGCGGACATGCGTTTTAGAACATGCAGCATTTTAAATGTTTGCTGCTTCAGGGCCGGATGCTTGGTGCTGTCTTGGGGGGCGACTAAAAGTCTAACCTGCTTCAAATTATGCACCGATTTTTTTTCTCATTCGCCAACAGAGAGCAAGCCAGCAGTGTAAATAATCCAATCTAGTGGTTCTAAGCAATTAAGTACATTGATTCCCTATCATTGATTAAGAGTGGAGCATTTAATTCAAGGTAATAAACAATTCAGTTATAGCTGCAGAAAACAAGCTGCACTTGATGTTTACACTGGTAGGGGATACACAACAATGCAAAATGAAGTTGCCATCAAAACTATATCTATGTCACGTGAGGAATGCAGCTAAAAATAGCTCAAATGTTGCCAAAAGCTTCTAGAGGCCAATGATGTCTGACACCACCAGTGATGTTGCTAAGTACGCGCCCTGCGTCTCTGATGCATAATTATCTGGAAGGACTCAGTAAACCCAGAGACGCACCTCATTTTCCCCACAGAAAACAATACATTGTGTTCAAAATCACAGTAACTGGGTGCAACCATTTATTGTTGACATAAATTATTGATAAAAGTTCTCACCCACAAATTAATTTGCCAGTGAGTGGTTGACGTCACTACTCGTGTTTTTTTCATACAAAAACAAAGAGGCACATGTTGACTGCCGAAAACTAAAAACGCCAAAGACATGACTAACTTGCTCGGTTTGCAAAGTGGACCTTCATTTCATGGCAGTAAGTGTGTCGTGCGGAAGCATGTGAAGCAGAGGCATGTCGGACATCTGGAGGATGCGGTCTCCGACTCTCCTCGGTAAGATAGTTGGCTGGCGAGCTAACAACAGAGCGACAAAGTTGTGCTAAACAATCATTTTAGTTAAAGTGCGCCAGTCCGGTAAAGTTGGAAAGAGATCGGCACAATATACCTGTCCATATACCGTTTATAAACCTGTGTGCAAATTTCTAAGCACCGCGTCATCATCACATAATGCCCTTTTCTTTTTGAGGAAGCTAGATAGATTTGGGGGCATTTTGTTGTTGGTGCTTTTTTGTCGTTTGTTTACTTGTTTCTAATCAGCATTTATCCTGTCCTTGCTTTTAAATAGGCAAAAGTTGGATTTAGATATTATTTTGTAACAGCCTAATGAGCAGCACAGTTACGGTATTAATAAATATTTCTGAACAGAGTACTGTATTTTCCGGACTATAAGGCGTAATTAAAATCCTTTTTTTCCCTCAAAACTCGACAGTGCGCCTTATAACCCGGTGTGCCTAATGTACGGAATAATTCTGGTTTTGCTTACCGACCTTGAAGCAAATTTATTTGGTACATGGTGTAATGATAAGTGTGACCAGTAGGTGGCAATCAAACATAAGAGATACGTGTAGACTGCACTATGATGGCAATATGACTCAAGTAAACAACACAGTATAGAAGATTACAAACGGCGCTCAAAAATCTATCAAAATGTTTTAGTATGACTTTGGTAAGCTATGAAGCCGCAACGCTTGATGGATTGTCGGCGCATTAAACATACGACTATTATTATGGTGTATGTATAAGGTAAGACATATCTGGCGTTTTTTTCCGCAATATTATGCAAAAGCAAGTTTTCTTACCTTCTGATACCTGCTGATCTGTATTTGGGATCTGCATAAAACCTGAAAAATTGCACGCGTCCACCTTTGTAGTCTGTGGCGACGACGTAGTCAATAAGCATCTTCTTTTTTTCTATCTTCTTGTTATGGGACATTCATTCTCCGCTGTTGCCATTTCTAATATAAAGTAGTGTAAAGTTCTTACTTATATCTGTCAGTAAACTCGCCATGAAAGCGCTAAAACATACCGGTGTAGTGAGTTTACATTATTCACCCAAGGACTTTTAGTTATTAGAGAGATTCGGTCGGATGGTTTTTCACGGGACACGATTCCTTGTTGTTGTTGTTTCCGGATGAGGAGATGCTGCTCCGTTATTGATTTAAGTAAAGTCTGAATGTAATTAAAACAGTTAGCTCCATCTTTTGACACTTCTTCCACTCCCGTCCTTGCATGCTACACCGCTAAAACAAAGATGACGGGGAGAAGCCGCTGCCGAAAATGAGCCACGTAAATAAGACCGCCCACAAAACGGCGCATCTGGAAGCGACTGTTAGAAAGCGGCTTGAACATGATCTGGAAAACATCATCTATGCAACATTTTGACCAAAGAACCACCATTACATGTTATGTAGACAAGTGTTTTTCAACCTTTTTGAGCCAAGGCACATTTTTTGCGTTGAAAAAATCCGGAGGCACACCACCAGCAGAAATCATTAAAAAACGAAACTCAGTTGACAGTAAAAAGTCGTTGTCGCAATTGTTGGATATCATTTTAAATCATAACCATCAATATAGCTCTTGTCTCAAAGTAGGTGTACTGTAACGACCTGTCACATCACGCTGTGACTTATTGTGAGTGTGTGGAGTGTTTTAGTTCTTGTCTTGTGCTCCTATTTTGGTGGCTTTTTCTCTTTTTTTGGTATTTTCCTGTAGCAGTTTCATGTCTTCCTTTGAGCGATATTTCCCTGCATCTACTTTGTTTTAGCAATCAAGAATATTTCAGTTGTTTTTATCCTTCTTTGTGGGGACATTGTTGATTGTCATGTCATGTTCAGATGTGCATTGTGGATGCCATCTTTGCTCCACAGTAAGTCTTTGCTGTCGTCCGGCATTCTGTTTTTGTATACTTTGCAACCAGTTCAGTTTTAGTTTCGTTCTGCATAGCCTTCCCTAAGCTTCAATGCCTTTTCTTAGAGGCACTCACCTTTTGTTTATTTTTGGTTTAAGCATTAGTTACCTTTTTACCTGCTTGCTGCCTCCCGCTGTTTCCGACATCTACAAAGCAATTAGCTACCAGCTGCCACCTACTGATATGGAAGAGTATTACATGGTTACTCTGCCAAGCTCTAGACAGTACAGACACTCAACAACAACACATCATTTGCAGACTATAATTACTGGTTTGCAAAAAATATTTTTAACCCAAATCGGTGAAATTAGATAATCTCCCACGGCACACCAGATGGTATCTCACGGCACACTAGTGTGCCACGGCACAGTGGTTGAAAAACACTGATGTAGACCACAGGAAAGTGTTTACAATTTAGAATAAAATTATAATAATATGACATCTTTAATACGCCCTATAGTCCGGTGCGCTTTATATATGAAAAAAGATAAAAAATAGACCATTCATCGGCAGTGTGCCTTATAATCCGGTGCGCCCTATGGTCCGGAAAATACGGTGGTCATCTTTATTGTTAGCGCATGCCTAAAAATATCTCAAGCAGTCTAAATTACAGTAAAGCCACTGTATATGCTTCATTATCCGATTAGTCGACTAATCTTTAAGCTAGTCGTTATTCGATTATTATAATAGTTGTTAGTTGCAGCTGTAGTAACTAGAAAGAAAAAAAAACTTGACAGCAGACTAGACAAGTTTTTCAACCCTGTCTTCATCTGCGTAGCACAGACGTGATTACCTCTATGCCAGGGGTCGGCAACCCAAAACATTGAAAGTGCCATATTGAACAAAAAATACAAAAAACTAATCTGTCTGGAGCCACAAAAAATGAAAAGCCGAATATAAGTGTTATAATGAATGCAACACATGACGTAAGTGTCTATATTAGTGTACTATCAAAATGATTATGTGTCACAGGCTTAAGCAAATCTTCATTGACAGAAATGTTGAAATGTAATATTTATTCTACAACATTAGAAACCATTAGTAAATCAGAGGCTACTCAGAAGGTGAGATAACCCCTGGAAATGACTGGCTTTTAATGGCCAAAGGTATAGATGTGTGTGTCCAAGTTAAAGGAAACAGCAGGCTGTCTTCTTTTAATAGAGTTATTAAAATCTTTGGCAAGCTAGGTAATGTTTGCTGTGGTCTGGAACAACATGGCACACAAACAACTATCAGAAATTCAGCCAATATTATATACAGATAATGTGTCATGAGACATGCAAATATAAATTATATACAAAGAGGATAAAAGTAAAGGATATTAAATGAGCTCAAATATATCTATAAATGAGGTATAATGATGCAATATGTACAGACAGCTAGCCTAAATAGCATGTTAGCATTGATTAGCTTGCAGCCATGCACTAACCAAATATGCCTGATTAGCACTCCAAAAAGTCAATAACATCAACAAAGCTCACCTTTGTGCATTCACACACAGCATAAAACGTTTGGTGGACAAAATGAGACAAAGGAGTGGAAGATTTTACATGTAAACAAACTGTTGCGTCACAGTCCACACTATGGTGAGTTCAAGAACCGCCGAAATTAGTAGGAGAAAACGGTGTTCACCAAATACTGTCATCAGTGAAGCATACACACAAACATATTAAACAGTGGGCTTTTGTAACAATTGGGAAGGTGTGTGTCATGTTTGTCCTCAAACAAAAAACATACTAAAACAAAAAATTAATTTTTCCCCCATCTTTTTCCATTTTCAATCCTTTTTTAAAAATGGTCCATGGGGCCACTAGGGTGGCACTAAAGAGCCGCATGCGGCTCGAGAGCCGCGGGTTGCTGACATATACAGTATGTCTAGCATAGCATACGTGTATAGTATGCTAGTTTAGCCACTACCAAAACAACTAGCCAGTCACCACGTATTTCATTTCAACAATTAATAATATAAATAATAAGAACATCAGAGTAAATAAACCCATGTTCCAACTGCCCGATGCTGTGCTCATTGGTGTCGATGGTGTTTTGCATGAAATAAATATAAAATACTTTGAAAGGCAGTTGCCATTTTAGTATGCTCAGATGGCGTCTGTGAAAATGTTTGATTTCAGATATGTTTGAAACATAACCACAACATGATCAAAGGAGTTTACCGCTAAAATTTAAGAAAAAAAAGAATATATCATGGGAACCCATTTAATTTTGTATTTAAATCACTACCTGAAAACCTACATTGTAAACCTCACAACACCCCAGCATCAAAGTTCTCTCCTCTGTGGGTTTTTATATCATTAGAAGTTGCAAAACAGCAGGCTGCTGTGGGGGAGAGAGCAAGGTCGTCTAGGTTGTGGAGAGAATCCGGAGGAGATGCTCCACAGCATCATCACAGCAGCATCAGCACCAATCCAGAGGTGTTTAGTGTTCAACAGACGGGGTCCCCCTGGCGGCTTGAGGAGGGACTACATGAAACAAACACTTCATCTGGTATGCTCCATTTAGCCCTTTAAGCCATCTCCTGACATAGGTTTCCTGACTGTGCAGGCTGGGGTGAGGGGGAAAAGGCTGGTATACAACTAACCAGGCTGCTTTTGCTCCCATCATGAAGTCTTAGTGGACTGTTAAGAGGCTCCAAGGCCAGTTGGTGGACACTCAAACAAGTGATCGTCCTCATTATAAAGTTTTATTCTGATGGTTACAAAGCCACAATATAGAATACAATTAAAACAGACTTAATAAGGCACACAATGTGATGAAATCCAAAATCTATATGTATCAAATTCTGATGCTCACTAAATTTTGGACGTTCATTTTTACACTGATTAAATTATTGCGGTTTGTAGTTTGCAGTGGTGTCAGTACACTACATGTCACTCACAACTGAGCGTTATTATCTGTTATAAGTCGCCACATAAGCACAAACACAGGTAAGAAAAAATAATTTCAAAACAAAGGCTGACTTTTTTGTCCTTTCAATATCTTTTTTTTCTGTATTCTGCCCATCATTGGTGTTGTGTTGCTCTATTAAACATGTGTTTTCCTAAGAGGAACTTTATCATGTTATTTTTTTTTTTATTATTTCAATATCAAATTATTCCACAATGTACCCAAAGCCAAACAGGATATAGAAGTGATTTATTTTTCAAAGGGCATAAAAATATCTTGGGTTCATATTTTTGTTCCTTTTTTTTTAGGTCTTTAAATCTAAATAAAATACCAAACATGTAATGCTTTTATTAACCCTTTAAAAGTCTGTTTATTTTTTGCAACTGTTTAGTCATTTACACCTGTAACAATGGACCTCATTTGTTTGGTTGGTTAACTTTACTATCAAATCTAACCAGTGTCGTGCTGTCAGGGGAAGGCAAGTGAGGCAGTGCCTCACCCTGCCACCAGGTGGCTTAACCATGAGATGTTCAAAAACGAAGTCATGAAATAAGATAAGTTTGAATATATATCTTTTGGTCTTTGCTTTCTATGTGGTTTTGGTGTGGTTCCTGTATATTTTGATCATTTCCATGGTCGAAATTGCGGAAATTCCGTGTTTCCTGATCAAAATAACAAGGCAGAAACAGGTGGTGCCTCCACGGCTACACACAAAGTGTGGGCGCTTGCTTGTTGCCACAGGGAAAAGGCAGGCCATGAGGCAGCAAGTACCTCTGCCTCACAGTAGGGGGGGGCGATATATTGTCAACTTGCAGTACTCTGACTCGCCACACTGGGAGAAGTGGGGGCGCTCACGCTAGCAGACACATGTCTCTCCAGCGGAAGCCAGCCTTTTTTCTTTTTTTTCTTTTTTAAACTGTATTTGTAACAAACATGGCATTTTTATTAGAGTAAGCCAGCGTTTGTGGGTGTTTTTTGTCAGATGCAAAAATATTGTTTTATTGCTTGGAATGCAATTGAATTAAATGAATGTGTCTGCCAATATGGAGGATCATACTCTGTATCCAAGATTAAATACTTCTCTAAACTGGACTTTAAGACAAAATGAATGTGATCATCATACTTGCCAACCTTCCCGAATTTTCCGGGAGACTCCAGAATTTCAGTGCCTCTCCCGAAAATCTCCCGGGACAACCATTCTCCCGAATTTCTCCCGATTTCCAGCCAGACAACAATATTGGGGGCATACCTTAAAGGCACTGCCTTTAGCGTCCTCTCTCACCTGATAAGGAGACTATTATATATGTCTCCGTTATCCATAGGTTTATCTATAACCCATAAAGTAGTCAGGCATGGAGCTATTTCTAAGCGTGTGTTTAATCCAGCTGGCACGTTAATACACTGTCACACATCCGGATTCCCATCCTGCATTGCTTCAAAACTACGGCAAGTAGTAATGTCCAAAAACATAACAGAGACGAAGCAGAAGAATGAAGAAGAGACAGTCATGGCGACGACGAGTAAGAAGAAGAAGTACGCTTGCAAGTTCCAAAATGACTGGAAACAAGAATTTCAGTTCATCCAGGACAGCTCGAAGGGGAAGGGTTATGCTGCCTGCAAATGTTATAGATCAGACTTCTCCATTGAACTCGGTGGCCAAATGGATATAGTCACTCATGAACGGTCAGAGAAGCACAAGGCGGCGGCAACGCAACACCGGTCACAGCCCAGTATTATGGGCCACCTTGCTAAATGGAGACCTTAGGGTGTAACATATGCCGAGACAAAGATTGCTATGCTGATAGCTGCAAGCAACATCCCGTTCTCATTTGCGGATGTTTTCAACAAATCCGTGAAGGATATGTTCCCGCAGTGTTTCCCACACATTCATTTATTTGTGGCGGCCCGCCACGAAAGAATTAAGGCCGCCACAAAAAAAAAAATGTTTTAATTTTTTTTTGTTTTTTGTCCTGTCCAGCTTCTCAGGCAAATCATATAGTTGATGTAGATGCCCATATTGGCTGTTCAGATTTACTTTACAAAAGAGAAGTGTAGGATCAAGATTTTTGGAGCTCTTTGTTCAGTGGATCAGATGTTTGATGAAGCTTTGTGTCTATCTACCACCACTACTGTTTTCTGTTTATTTGTTACTGACTGTGGCAGGACACCTCTGCCTCTGTTTCACTTTATGTTGCTGGTAAATAATATGGTTGTAGTAGTAGGCTAAAGTTAAATTATTTAGTATGCACTAATTAAAGGGGCAGAGCTTTAAGAGACATTTTAGCTTTTATATTTTTATAAGATATATTTTTTGTAAGAACCACAATTAATAAATATATTTCAGTGAATAACTTATTGTTAAAATCTGTATATGAATATGTACATAAAGTGTTGTAATTATATTGTAAAATGGATGGATGGATGGACGTTTAAAACAAAACTGTTATTATTAATTAATAAGTATACATTTTTTTAGCCTTTTTAGAGAAAATCATATCATTGTAAATGGTAAATTACTCGATGATGTCATGGTGACCACGCCCATAGCCACGCCCATAGACACACCCCCACCGCCACAGGTATCTTGGCAGTTTATGGGAAACACTGTCCCGGATTCAGAAATCGCTCGCCAGTACTCAAATGGCAGAACAAAGGCTACTCAAATAGTGAAAGGTAAGTTTTTTTTTTTTTTTAAGTAAGCAGCAAGTACAGTACAGTTAGTAGAACAACTGTGTTTTCATTACTGTGTACTAGTGATGGGTTGATGAGGCCTCATGAAGCGTTTCGACACATTGCAAAACTGTATTGATACTGTGTCGATACTGTGTCACTAAATACTGACATCTGCTGGACATTAAAAATCCCTACAGGCAACCTATGGACCGACTCAACTGACACTGATTTTATGACCTAGTATATACAATAATATAAACCAAGTCATTGTATTTCATTTAGGATTATTTAATATCTTCATTTAAATAAAAATATATTTTTATCTTTTTTAGATACAGTCAAATAATGTGAACATGTATCATTACTAGGATGGTAGAAGGTGGGGATTGAACCCCAGTAACCGATTGCTGGCACGGCCACGCTACCAACTTCGCCACGCCGTCATTCCTGTACCTTCTCTAGTAACAGTAGTGATGGGTCCACACAGATGCATAGGCGCATGCGTCGAGCTCATAGAGCGAAACCCTGTGTCGGTGCGCGTACCGCTTTTAGAAAGTCACGTGACCGATCATGAGCTGCTTTGGTCACGTGACCGATACGCGAACTGTATCGCACTGACGCCTCCTCTGTGCCCTGTGAGCAACATTCCCTCTAAGGTGCGCGCCTGCGCAATTGCGCAGTGCTCAGGCGTCCTCCGCGCACACCGTGCGCCGCACAGCCAATATATGCCGCGCACCAAATCAAACCCATCTGAATTCTAAACAAAATAAACACATTTATTCTGTGTAATTTTGAAATGCAACTTTGAGTGACAGTGACAACAAGCGGCCCTAACGGTGTTCGTCAACAACACGCATTGCGCCGCTTCCTAATAAACAGTTTGACGCGCAGGCGTCAGTGCGATACAGTTCATGAGCGGTCACGTGACCTTGACAGCTCATGAGCGGTCACGTGACCAAAACAGCTCGTGTTCGGTCACGTGACTTTCTAAAAGCGATACGCGCACCGACACAGGGTATCGCTCTATGAGCTCGACGCATGCGCCGATGCATCGGTGTTGCCGGACCCATCACTACTGTGTACTGTACTATATATATATATATATATATATATATATATATATATATATATATATATATATAATTAGAGATGTATATTAGAGATATCGGCCAATAATATCGATAGGCCAATATTATCGGCCGATGAACGCTTTAAAATGTAATATCGGAAATTATCGTTATCGTTTTTTTTATTATCGGTATCGTTTTTGTTTTTTTAAATTAAATCAACATAAAAAACACAACATACCCAAAAAAAATTCCCTCCCCCATTAACACTCACACACTCATTCACACAAAAGGGTTGTTTCTATCTGTTATTAATATTCTGGTTCCTACATTATATATCACAATATATCAATACAGTCTGCTAGGGATACAGTCCGTAAGCACACATGATTGTGCGTGCTGCTGGTCCACTAATAGTACTAACCTTTAACAGTTAATTTTACTCATTTTTATTAATTACTAGTTTCTATGTAACTATTTTATATTGTTTTACTTTCTTTTTTATTCAAGAAAAAGTTTTTAATTTATTTATCTAATTTTATTTAATACATTTTTTTTAAAAGGACCTTATCTTCCCCATACCTGGTTGTCCAAATTAGGCATAATAATGTGTTAATTCCACGACTGTATATATCGGTATCGGTTGATATCGGTATCAGTAATTAAGAGTTGTACAATATCGGCAAAAAAGCCATTATCGGACATCCCTAATATATATATATATATATATATATATATATATATATATATATATATATATATATATATATATGAAATACTTGAATATCAGTGAATTCTAGCTATAAAAAAAACTCCTACCCCTTAACACCCCCCCCCCCCCGAATTCGGAGGTCTCAAGGTTGGCAAGTACGGTGATCATACAAAGTACGTTTTCATGGAGGATAGCTATTTCTGCTTCAGATACAAAATACAGAAAGGTAAGATACACTCGCAATACTTGGATTTATTTTGTTAAAAGCAAATGGGACCAAAAAGTATTTAATAATAACAACTTTATCAAATACTTTTTGGGCCCATTTATCATATCATAATATCATTATGTTAACGTTTTTATTAAAGGGAATAACTATATTCTTGTTCTTGTTACTCTAATACGCAACCTAAATCAACAATGATTAGAGCTGCATATATGAATTTAAGTAAAAAGTAAAGAAAAAAAGAAGAAGAAAAACTCCAAAAGTATCTACCCGGTGTTTACAATATTCCTTAATTAATTTACCACCATTGTAATTTTCTCAAGAAAGTTTTCTCTTATTGAACGAACATACCAGGGGGAACTATGCAGTCATTACTGAGCATTTGAGCATTAACTGCATGAAAATATGTTTAGGTGAACAATTTAATCAAAACTTACCACGTTTATTCGACGCTGACCACCCGCGGAGCTCCAGTCTGCCCCCGGGCGGCCCCCGAAGAATGGCGCTCGTTAAAAATTCATCCTCTGGGTCCGGGCGGCGGTCACTTTCAGCCTCATTTCCTTCACTAGAGCCGGCTTAAACCTCCTGGGTGGAAGCGTCGCCATTGGTTTGTTAAGTGTTATCTGCGCCGTTTGAGGTTAGCATAAACAAACCTATCCTAATGTTCGCGCTCTTTTTTTTAACTTCCGCAGTCGGATCCATCCCGGAAGCATGGCAGGTGTCACGTGACCAGGGAACTCCAGTGACGCCAGTAAAAAGGTGCGCTCGTCTGGAATGGTGGGGTTTTCCCGAAGTTTTCTTTCGAATGTAGATGTTTGTTTTACACTTTAAATACAGTACAGTATATTATATACAATCTGTTGTTAAATTCCCTAATTTGAGTGTACATAAATGAAGGTCTGTGTTGCTGAGCCCGACTTGGACATGATCTGGACTGGACCTGGTTTTAAGAACCCTTTAAACCGGTGGTCCCCAACCACCGGTCCGGGGACCGGTACCAGTCCGTGAAGCATTTGCTACCGGGCTGGAGAGAAACATTAAATAATTTATAAAGGACTGCGTTTTCTCCGACTTAACTTTGGCCTGTCCCACTAGACCAGACCTGGGCAAATTAAGGCCCGGGGGCCACATGGGGCCCGTTACATATTTAAATCTGGCCCGCCGGACATTCCCAAAAAAAATTTTTTAGATCTTTAAGATGGAAACTTTAGCTGCCATTATGATGTGCAGTGATGTTTTCAAATGACCGTAAGTCTTAAACTGTACAAAGTATTTCAATGGTTGGAATCTGCGCTTTTGCATGATATTCTAGTTACTATGGTAATTAATTAGTTACTATGGTAATCTAAGTCAAAGCAGCTCAGACGAGGCACCAAGCAGTGGGGTTGGGGAGCGTTTCCACAGAGTGTCAGCCTGAAATGTGGGTGTCAGGGACAGACATGGAAGGAGATTTTCACCACAAAGTTCTAAGGCTTAGTTACACTACCGTTCAAAAGTTTGGGGTCACATTGAAATGTCCTTATTTTTGAAGGAAAAGCACTGTACTTTTCAACGAAGATAACTTTAAACTAGTCTTAACTTTAAAGAAATACACTCTATACATTGCTAATGTGGTAAATGACTATTCTAGCTGCAAATGTCTGGTTTTTGGTGCAATATCTACATAGGTGTATAGAGGCCCATTTCCAGCAACTATCACTCCAGTGTTCTAATGGTACAATGTGTTTGCTCATTGGCTCAGAAGGCTAATTGATGATTAGAAAACCCTTGTGCAATCATGTTCACACATCTGAAAACAGTTTAGCTCGTTACAGAAGCTACAAAACTGACCTTCCTTTGAGCAGATTGAGTTTCTGGAGCATCACATTTGTGGGGTCAATTAAACGCTCAAAATGGCCAGAAAAAGAGAACTTTCATCTGAAATTTGACAGTCTATTCTTGTTCTTAGAAATGAAGGCTATTCCACAAAATTGTTTGGGTGACCCCAAACTTTTGAACGGTAGTGTATATATCAGATTGTACATTGTATTTTTACCCTTTGCGTTCATATTTTGCTGTTTGTCGCGTTTTGCTTGTTTGTAAAATATGTCAATATTCAGTGTTTTATCGTTCATAGAAAAATGTTAAATTCCATTCTGTTGTTTAAGGCGGTCTGTCAAAACGTTTTTAGCATTCAGTCAGACATTACTGTGAGGTTCTGTATTAGTGTTCCTAAAAATAGATATACCGGCCCTCAGACACATTTCTTTCTCTAAATTTGGTCCCCCAGTCGAAATAATTGCCCAGGCCTGCACTAGACGAGGGGTGTCAAACTTGTTTTCATTGAGGGCCACACCGCAGTCATGGCTGACCAATAGAGGGCCGCTTGTAACAGTAAATAATTAATGAATTTGCCTATGAATTTAAATATTTAAAAAAAAAATTACGTAAAGAGTAAAAAAAATCTGTGGATTTGACCACTGTTTTTTACAGAAAAAAACTGGTAGCTTAGTTGCCAGACTTTTACTGTAAAATATATGGTGTTATTTTATTATTATTTTTACAACTTATTACTGTAAATATAAATACATTACCGCTGTTTAATTTTATTTTGGCAACTCAGATACCATTTTTTTACCAAGATAAAATGTGGTACCATAAAATCATCAACCGTGGATTTAAAAAAACTAACAAAATGACAGCTCAATCGACAGAATTTTACTGTAGAAAAACAAACATTGGTCTTTTTTTTTTTCAACTTCCATGCCGTTAAAAAACACCCTAAATTTTACAGTGAAATCTATTGGTCATTTTTATAGTGTACAATTAGATGGATAACTTGCTTCGAAACCATAAGTTAAGCAGATATTTAAGTATTTATTTGGATTTTGACCATAAAAGTTAGATACTATAATATTTGTTGCAATATTGGACACAATTTTTTTCCCTGTCAAACTAGAAAAAAAACCTATTTAGTAAGAAAATAGGAAAGTAAAGAAAGAAAATATAAGGTATTTTATTGACACATATTATTTCCAAGCTTTTGCGGGCCATATAAAAGAACGTGGAGGGCCAGATCTGGCCCGCGGGCCTGGAGTTTGACACCTGTTTACTAGACACAACAATGATGTACAGTGAAACTCCTCATAGGAAGTTGCCATTTGTCATAACTTTGTGACATGATACAATGCACATTAATGAACATATCAAATATAAATGTGACAGATTGTAGCCAAAGGCTGATTTCCATCAGCATTTCATTGCAAAGAAACAAGCCCAGGGCTCCCACTAATTCAGCGTTATAGTGAGTTGTATTTTTCACAAGCAGGAAGCCGGTCCCTGAAAATAATGCCTACATTAAACCGGTCCGTGGTGCAAAAAAGGTTGGGGACCACTGCTTTAAACAATCTAATTTCATTGATAACCTGGTCTGGTTAAAAGAATGTCCTTTATTTATTTAAAAAAAAAAAAAAAAAATTTCTTGAACAAAAAAGAAACTACAATAAAATAAAAACAGTTACATAGAAACTTGTAATGAATGAAAATTAGTCAAATTAACTGTTGAAGCTTAGTACTATTAGTGGACCAGCAGCGCACACAATCATGTGTGCTTCACGGACTGTATCCCTTGCAGACTGCATTGATATATATTAGAGATGTCCGATAATGGCTTTTTTGCCGATATCCGAAATTCCGATAGTGTCCAACTCTTAATTACCGATTCCAATATCAACCGATACCGATATATACAGTCGTGGAATTAGCACATTATTATGCCTAATTTTGTTGTGATGCCCCGCTGGATGCATTAAACAATGTAACAAGGTTTTCCAAAATAAATCAACTCAAGTTATGGAAAAAAATGCCAACATGGCACTGCCATATTTATTATTGAAGTCACAAAGTGCATTATTATTTTTAACATGCCTCAAAACAGCAGCTTGGAATTTGGGACATGCTCTCCCTGAGAGAGCATGAGGAGGTTGAGGTGGGCGGGGTTGAAGTGTGGGGGGGGGGGGTGTATAATGTGGCGTCCCGGAAGAGTTAGTGCTGTAAGGGGTTCTGGGTATTTGTTCTGTTGTGTTTATGTTGTGTTACGGTGCGATGTTCTCCCGAAATGTGTTGGTCATTCTTGTTTGGTGTGGGTTCACAGTGTGGCGCATATTTGTAACAGTGTTAAAGTTGTTTATACGGCTACCCTCAGTGTGACCTGTATGACTTTTTGACCAAGTATGCCTTGCATTCACTTGTGTGTGTGTGAAAAGCCGTAGATATAATGTGATAGGACCGGCACGCAAAGGCAGTGCCTTTAAGGTTTATTGGCGTTCTGTACTTCTCCCTACGTCCGTGTACCACTACGTACAGCGGCGTTTTAAAAAGTCATACATTTTACTTTTTGAAACCGATACCGATAATTTCCGATATTACATTTTAAAGCATTTATCGGCCGATAATATCGGCAATCCGATATTATCGGACATCTCTAGAAACAACCCTTTTATGTGAATGAACAAAAAGGGTGGGGGAGGGAGGGTTTTTGGGTTGGTGCACTAACTGTAAGGCTGAAACGACGCGTCGACATAGTCGACGTCATCGGTTACGTAAATACGTCGACGCCGTCTTTGTGCGTCGACGCGTCGCATATTTACGTCACACTACCGTCATGGCGAAGCGCAAAGCAGACGACCAAAGCAGACGATGCGAGCGGTGCGAGCGGGGGGCGGAAAAGCATGCCAAAAGTGGTCAAAAGTGTGGGAGTATTTCAATAAACGGCCTAATAATGTTGTTGTATGCACACTGTGTCGAGCGGAAATGGCCTATCATAGCAGCACAACGGCTATGAACCAACATTTGAAAAGAAAACCATCAACTAGTCAATCGTCCGCGCGAGCATACGTTGTCATGATTACACAAAAACATGAATGTGTCATTTGTATCTGCTAGGGGTGTAACGGTACGTGTTTTGTATTGAACCGTTTCGGTACGGGGCTTTCGGTTCGGTACGGGGGTGTACCGAACGAGTTTCTAAGCTAAAGCCAACTTTAGCTGCTAAAGTCTTAACAAGCTGCTTCGCTCCTCTGCCTCTGTCTCAGCACGCAGCATTGTCCCACCCACACAACCATCTGATTGGTACACACGCAGCATTGTCCCACCCACACAACCATCTGATTGGTACACACGAAGCATTATCAGCCAATCAGCAGTGTGTATTCAGAGCGCATGTAGTCAGCGCTTCAGCGTGGAGCAGATAGGTGTTTAGCAGGTGAGCATCAGGCAGCGAACTCTCCCCAAATGATAATAAACACCTCCCAGTCAACTACTAGTAACATCACTATGAGCCCGTTGACCTTCTAGAAATATAAACTGCAGCTCAGCTCACTCGCAGTCCTGGCTCGAGGTGAAGGCTAATTACCTCTCAGTTCCAGCCACATCGACCCCTTCTGAGCGTAGACATGCTAACCTTTCTTCATTACAACTGTTAGTCACTCACTGGAATGAGTAGAATTGGTTATTGTGTACTGTGTTGGACTGGATGTTTATTTTGCACATTTTAAAAGCAATACTTAATGTTTACAGTGCTCCAGAATATTTAGATTGGCACTTTTTTGTATTGGATGTTTATCTTTATTTTTGCACATTTTAGCAAATAAGCAATACTTTCACTTTTGTTTAAATGTTTACACTGTTGTTACAGAATATTTTGTTTTGCACTTTTTTGTATTGGATGTTTATCTTTATTTTTGCACATTTTAAAGCAAAATAAGCAATACTTTTACTTTTGAAATGCTTATACTATTGCAGAATATTAAGATTTGCACTGGATGTTGACTTTTATATTTGCACATTAAAAAGCAAATAAGCTACTTTTAATTTTGTTAAATGTTAAAAGTTTTAAATGTTTACATTATTACAGAATATTTAGTCATGTTGTTGTGTGTTGACTGAGTGGCCATACTTCTTCTTTTTTTGTAAATAAAAGCCATGCCTTTTGAAAAAACGGGCCTACATTTATTTTTTCATCTTCATTTTGAATAAAAAAATAATCGGTAAAAGGAAAAATAATCTATAGATTAATCAAAAAAATAATCTATAGATTAACCGATTAATCGAAAAAATAATCTATAGATTAATCGATAGAAAAATAATCGTTAGCTGCGGCCTTAACTAACTGTAAGTGTATCTTGTGTTTTTTATGTTGATTTAATAATAATAAAAAATACAGTACAGTATATTTACTTAAACAACTTAGCTGTGTGTGTATGTGTGTGTGTGTTTGTTTATCTGCAGGTAAAATGCTGGGCCACTAGATAGCAGCACTTTGCTTCACTTCTTTGTATGTGTGTGGGTACGTGCGCGTGCGTGTGCATGTGAATGCTTTCTGATGAACCCTCTGCAAGTGGGCTTCTTTCCCATTTCCTCCTCTGTGTCGTCCATCTTTTTAAAAAAAAAAAAAGGTCTCCTGTCACGTGTCTCCCATCTTATTGGATCCTTTTATTCCCTTTCGGAGGTCCCCGTGTACAATCAAAGATAAAAATCTGACTCTTTTCATCACTCGCCATCTTTGCGTAGGACTCTGCCTCCAAAGACACATGTGCTCTTTGCCGGTTGGTAATGATCAGATAGACTTACGCCCGGGCCAAGAGCAAAAGATCACTATCTGGCAACCTAACACTCCACTGGACAGATCTGGAAATCCGACCCCTTCCCTTCTAGAGGAGGAATAATTTGGTTGATGGCACTAATAATCACAGCCCTGACACCGATCCTTCTCAGGGGCCCGCACGTCGGACAGAATCGCTCCCCTGACACCGATACCTGGCGGGAAGACGTCATGTGTGGGTGTTTCTCCCGCCTGCCTCCACGGATGTATGTGGAAGTGGGTGGGCAGATGCTACCTCGCATCGACTCCACTGTAATTTAAATACGCAAACAACGTTTACTTATATAAAGATACAAAGGCGCTTGTTTGGACTACCAGCTGATTCCAAGTTGCCCAATGACTGACACAGACGTAGTATCACTCAGGTTCACCTTTAGCATCCTATGCCTCATCCTTTCTCTTCTTCTCAGGCTGTCTTTCTCTTCCTCTTGTTGTCTCTGACAAGCTTTTGTATTATTTATGCCCCGCCCCCTCTGCTGCCGGGCTGCTCTCGTGTTTCACCTGTTGAGCCAGATGACAAATTAAGACTCCTTCTATGAGCCGCCGCAAGGAACTCCTCAAAAGGCACGCATAAACATACATATGCACATGGAAAGGCGCACACAAGCCGGCGACTCATCCGGGCCTCTCTTAGTCCAGCCGACACACACTGTCTCGCTATAGCTCGCGTCCACAAACTCTGAGGAGGTCATTGTGGATAGGAAGCGGTGTTGAGTGAGGGAATGTGCTGTCAACAGAAGATGGAGTAGGTCTGACCAAAAGACTTTCTACCTTTTTTTGGACGAGAAGCCAACGTTTGGGAATACTGCCAAGGTCCTGGCCACCACCACTTTTAAGGTTCTATTGGTGGCCATCGTTTTGGGAGGTGACTATAACATGGTGCCTTATAGGGTACAGGGTGTGTGTTAAGGTACAGTGTGTGTGTGTTTGGCTGGATTCAGCTTTGCAGACAGCAAATGCCACAGGGGTCATTGTCTGAAGGCAATCAATAATACAATGAATCTTTTGTTAGAATGCACCCTGAGGTAAAGTGTCAAGCAGAATTTAAGTAATGGGACGTGTTCTTAATTCAATATTGACCTCGAGTTTGTAGATGGGTGGTATCAAGACGACATTCGTACAGTCGGCCTTTGGAGCAGTAAGCCCAGATTTCCACTGGATGTGTCTCCGTTCTAGCCAATGTGTCAGTTTCCGCCGCCTGCGGACGCACTGCGTCATGGTTCAGGAGTGGCTCCGGCAGCCCCGAGTCCTCCGCACAGATACGCAAAGTGTTTTGCCGGTCAATATAAATATTATAACATTATAAATAGAGATGTCTGATAATATCGGGATAAATGCTTTAAAATGTAATATCGGAAATTATCGGTATCGGTTTCAACCTAACGATTTTCCCGGGAGACTCCCGAATTTCAGTGCCCCTCCCGAAAATCTCCAGGGGAAACCATTCTCCCGATTTCCACCCGGACAATATTATTGGGGGCGTGCCTTAAAGGCACTGCCTTTAGCGTCCTCTATAACCTGTCGTCACGTCCGCTTTTCCTCCATACAAACAGCGTGCCGGCCCAGTCACATAATATATGCGGCTTTTGCACACACATAAGCAGGGGCGCCGCTAGGGATTTTGGGCCCCATGAAAAGAATCTTTACAGGGCCCCCTGTATTATAATTTCATCATCATTAGGGGCCTCTCTGGGCCCCCCACCATCATGGGCCCCTAGAATCCGTCTCCTTTACCCCCCCTTTTCGGCGCCCCTGCACATAAGTGAATGCAAGACATACTTGATCAACAGTGAACGTATAAACAACTTTAACACTGTTACAAATATGCGCCACACTGTGAACCCACACCAAACAAGAATTACAAAGACATTTTGGAGAACATCCGCACCGTAACACAACATAAACACACCAGAACAGATACCCAGAACCCCTTGCAGCACTAACTCTTCCGGGACGCTACAATATACACCCCCCCCCCCCCCCCCCCCCCACCCCCCCCCCCCCCCCCCACCATCTCCAAAGCGCGAGATCTCAAGGTTGGCAAGTATGCTCTAGTATACTCTGGACTGAAGCTGTGTGCCTTCATTGTTTTTGTAGCTGTTGTTTTGAGGCATGTTTAAAAAAAAAAAAAAAACATAATGCACTTTGTGAAAGTCAAAGTATAGTATTTCCCGTATTTCAACTTGTTTAAGTCGGGGTCCACGTTAATCAATTCATGGTAAAGTTACATTGTTTAATGCATCCAGCGGGGCATCACATCAAAATTAGGCATAATAATGTGTTAATTCACGACTGTATATATCGGTATTGGTTGATATTGGAATCGGTAATTAAGAGTTGGACAATATCGGATATCGACAAAAAAGCCATTATCGGACATCTCTAATTATAAATATGGTAGATTTTTTTTTAAAATAAGAGCTTTGTGTTTAAATAGCTACTATACCAGACCTTGGAAAATTAAGGCCCCGGGGGCCGCATGTGGCCCGTTAAGCTTTTCAATCTGGCCCGCCGGACATTCCCAAATAGTTTTTTTTAGATCACGGTGGAACAGGGGTTAGTACGTGTGCCTCACAATACGAAGATCCTGGGTTCGATCCTGGGCTCGGGATCTCTCTGTGTGGAGTTTGCATGTTCTCCCCGTGACTGCGTGGGTTCCCTCCGGGTACTCCGGCTTCCTCCCGCCTCCAAAGACATGCACCTGCGGATAGGCTTATTGGCAACACTCAATGGTCCCTAGTGTGTGAATGTGAGCGTGAATGTTGTCTATCTGTGTTGGCCCTGCGATGAGGGTGGCGACTTGTCCAGGGTGTGCCCCGCCTTCCGCCCGAATGCAGCTGAGATAGGCTCCAGCACCCCCCATAACCCCGAAAGGGACAAGCGGTAGAAAATGGATGGAAGATCGAAACTAGCTGCCAGTACAATGTGCAGTGATGTTTTCAAATTACCGTAAGTCTTGAACTATGCAAAGTATTTCAATGGTTGGAATCTGCACTTTTGCATGATATACTAATTACTATGGTAATTAATTAATTAATAGATTAGATTTATATAGCACTTTTCTAGACACTCAAAGAGCTTCACATAGAAGTGGGAACCCATCTAATCTAAGTCACAGCAGCTCAGACGAGGCACCAAGCAGTGGGAGTGGGGAGCGTTTCCACAGAGTGTTTCCAGAGCGGCCAGCCTGAAATGCGGGTGTCAGGGACAGACGCGGAAGGAGATTTTTACAACAAAGTTCTAAAGCTTATTGATATAACAGATGTATGAGATTGTAGGTGGGGTTTTATATTTTGCTGTGTTTGTTCGTTTTGTCGCTTAATTTTAAAATATGTCGATCGAGAAGGGGTGTGACGTTCATATGTCGTCAATATTCAGTGTTTTATCTTTCATAGTTAATATTGTGAATCACACATTTTTTATTTTCATGTACATTCTGGGTGTCTCATTCAGTAATAAAAATGTAAAATTCCATTCCGTTTTTTTAAGGCGGTCGGTCATAACATTTTAAGCATTCACAGACATTATTGTGAGGTTTTGTATTAATGTTCCTAAACTCCTCTAAATGTGGCCCCCTGAGTCAAAATAATTGCCCAGGCCTGTACTATACCATTGTTACAAGCACAAAAATCTGGAACAAAAAAAATAAAAATCCAATCAAGTTTGTCCTTTTCTCTTCTCCAATTGGATTTGTTTGCCTGTTTTGTGGTGAATTCATCCCACATCCCTATTGTCTCGCTTGAAATTGAACTGAGAGAACTGGTCGATGGCGTCACTCCTGCTGTCCGGTGGAGCCACAACAGAGCGCATCGCAGACGCAACTAGTGGGTATTGATGGGGCGGAACACGGAGACCTTCCACAGCAGAGCAAGCTGTTGTGAAATCTGGCCTAGGTTTTGCAACTCCAGACTAATTTTCTTTAGTGGAAGAAGGACAAAATAGTTTTTTGTTGTAATGGTTGTCGAACCATGGTTTAGTGTAGTGTAAGGTCGTATGTTCAAGGGAGGCAGGTGTGGCTCAGCATGTAAAAGATAAAAATATTCTTATGAGATAATAATATTAATATTTATCCTCTGATCTGAGGCAGAAGGCAAAGCTCTCGGTCTACCGAGCTATCAACATTCCTACTCTCACCTATGGTCATGAAGTGTGGGTCATGACCGAAAGAATAAGATCGCGGATACAAGCGGCCGAAATGAGTTTCCTCAGAAGGGTGGCTGGCATCTCCCTTAGAGATAGGGTGAGAAGTTCAGTCAGCCGAGAGAGACTCGGAGTAGAGCCGCTGCTCCTTCGCTTGGAAAGGAGCCGGCTTAGGTGGTTCGGGCATCTCGTGCGGATGCCTCATGAGCGTCTCCCTAGGGAGGTCCTCGTTGCACGTCCCACTGGGAGGAGACCCCGCGGCAGGCCAAGTACCAGATGGGGGGATTACATCTCCTCTCTGGCCTGGGAACGCTTCGGGATTCCCCAGGAGGAAGTTGCCAATGTTGCTCTGGAGAGGGAAGTCTGGGGGTCTCTGCTGGAGCTGTTGTCCCCGCGACCCGATTCCGGATAAGCGGTTGAAGATGGATGGATGGATCCTCTGATCTGTGTCACAAATGTATTTTCTGTGTGATAACAGTTATTAAAATATGTTCTTATGTAAATTTGAGCATTTCCCGATCCGATATAGGTTTTCCAATTTTTTTTTTTTTACCACATTGGTAGATTTCGATTTTGAGCGCATGATGTCGCACTTGACCTGCATCGTGCCTCACAGTGCCGCAGTTCGGTTTTTAGTTTAGCATTTCTTTGGCTTCTGCTGGCTTTTTTGTGACATTTCGACATAATATACATAAACGTTTATAGACTATAGCATCAACACATCACGTGATATCATAGTTATTTTATTACTTCTACTTTTAGGACAAATAACTTATTTTCTACACTTTTATGACAATGGATTACGTAAAAAAATGCAAAAAGCGACAAATCACCTTTCTATTACAACCTTGGCTATGTTCACACTGCGGGACAATTTTGATTTTTTTGTGCCTTATTGTTTTTGTGTTTTGGTATTAACACTTTCCTATACTGGAAGTTTAAGAATGTCTATTAATACTCTATGTCCTTCCAGGAAGCTTCATGGAGACCAAGTTCAGGCTGTGTAGACGTGCTGTGGCAAGGTGGATGTGTCCTCACACAGATACTAAAGAGACCCAGCATAAACTCACCTAGGCATATCTAAAGCCTCTTTTAAAGGTCAGACTGCTGGGCGATTTTTGTTTTTCGGAACATGTCAGGTCATATTTTTCCTCTTAAATGTGAACTTAAAATACACCACTGCAATATTGTCAAAATGTCTTGTGTTTATTTTTACAGTGTTTCATCCTAAAGAGGGCATGCTGTGCTCCTATAGCTAACTTGCAAAGATGCCTGGAAAGAAAGACACCAAAAAGGACGCAAAGAAAGGTGGAAAACAAGAACCTGAAAAGAAGAAAGAAGAAGAAAAGAAAGGGAAGGAAGACAAGAAAGGTGGTAAGGATGACAAGAAAACTGCCAAAGATGATAAGAAAGGAGGAAAGGATGACAAGAAAGTAGGGAAAGATGATAAAAAGGGAGGGAAGGATGATAAGAAAGGAGGAAAGGTTGATAAGAAGGGAGGTAAAGATGACAAGAAGGGTGGGAAGGATGATAAGAAAGGAGGGAAAGACGATGGAAAGAAGGGAAAAGACAAAGGAAAGGGGAAGAAAGTGGAGTCAGAGGAGGAAGAGGAGGAGCTCCTTAGTGAGGAAGAGGAGGATGAGTTAAGTGAAGAAGATGAGGAAGAAGAAGATGAGGGGGACTCAGAGGACTATGGAAGAGGGAGAGGGCGAGGAGCCCGTCAGGAAAAGGGTAAACGAGGGGAGAAGTCCAGGCGGGACGAAGACGAGGAAGAAGACGAGGAGTATGAAGAGGAGGAAGACGAGGAGGATGAAGATGAAGATTACGAGAAGTCCAAAAAGAAATCAAAAGATGACCATCACCGCCATAAAGAAGGGCGGTCAGATGCTAACCCCAAAAAGAAGAAAGCAAAGGAGAAAGAGGAAGCCGCACCAATACCTGTTAAGGAGATCCCAAAGAAAGGCCTGAAGAACATGTCCAGGATGTTCATGAAGTTCTCCGGCTTCAAGAGGCGGCGAAACAGTAGGAAGAAGCTGAAAAGCACATCACGGCTGTTTCTCGGTCTGGGGAAGAGAAGAAACCGACTGGCTAAGAAGAAACGCCGCAAGTCCATGCTGAAGAACACGTCTCGCTTCATGATGCGGTTCAAAGTCAGCAAAAAGAGAAAGAAAGAGGCCAAGGAGAAGGCGGAAAAAGGTGGGAAAAAGCCCTCCTACATGCTGCTCCGCCTGGGCGGAGGGGGGAACTCGTCCGATAAGAAGGGCGGATTTTTCAAAGGCTTATTTGGCAAGAAAAATGGCGATGGCCCTACTGCCGGGTTCAAGAAAGGAAGTGTGCTTCTTGGTAGAGTTGCCGCGGCAACTAATTGGCTGACCAAACGTTTTCAGTCCGCAAAGATGCGAGGCCATGCGGGGCACCACGACTGGGGAGGTCACAGAGGGCAAAGCCGCCAGCGTCACCTCCATGGATACCATAATAACGGTTACGAGCACTGGGAGGAGGCGCATGGATATGATCAACAACATCCACTCCACCAAACAGGTTATGGTTATGGTGACGAAGTAGCTTACACAAGCCAAGATCCATACGGTTACTACGACAGAGGAGCAGCCGGAGACTATCAAGACTTGGGCTACTATGAAGAAGATGGTATTTATGACCCCAATGCAGAATATTACCCGCAAGAGCTCTATAATGAGGAAGCAGGGGACTACTATGACCCCTATCTTGCTGGACAAGAGTACTGTGACAGCCAGGAAGTAGATTACTATGGCTACCAGCAACAACAAGCAATGCCTATGTATGAATATGAGGGCCTAGACTACTATGCACCAATGGGTCAGGATCCTATGTACACGGTTGATGTGATTCCTCAGGTTTATTACGATGAAACTGGACAAGGAGTTGTTTATGGCAATGGGCAAGGGGATTATTATGACAATGGCCAGGTCTATGCAGCATCTATGGAAATGCTAGATGGAGCGCTACAAAACTACCAAACTAGCTATAATGTTGTGGGTATGCCCTACCAAGACTCTCAGCAGATCACAGGTTATCCTTCTGAAGGCCAGCAGGTGTTGGGCTTTGGAGGGCCAACAATGGACGCACAAGGCCTCTATGGGGAGCAGTATGCAGACCAGATGGATCAATATGTGGGTGATACTGGTGGGATACAAGGGGGAGAGACATTTAGAGTTCCCAGACCTCAAGTGCGTTTATTTGGGAAAGAGCGCCTTGATGTGCCACTTCCCCCTCCTCCTAACCTGCCACCAGATCCTGAATTTGAAGACATGTCAGATATCCAATATGAAGACCAGATACCCCTGGCTCCAGGTTACCCCACTACAATGGTGCCAGTTGAGCAACAAATGTCAATGTTCCCGCAACAAATTATCATGTCTCCACAAGAGCAGATGAGTATGTCCTCTCAACAGCAAATGATAACGTTGCCATTGATGACACCACAGCAGCAAATGTTTGAAGAACAAATTATGATGCCCCAAATGGTAATACCGCAGATCATGTCGCCACAACAGTTCCCACAGCAAGGGATGTTGCCACACCAATCAGGGATGTTACCGCAAATGATGATCCCCCAAACAATGTCAGCAGAACAGCAGAACATGTCACAGAAACCAGTAATGTCGCCTCAGATGATGATTCCCCAAACAATGATGTCAGCAGAACAGCAGATGATGTCACAACAGCCGCTGATGTCGCCACAAATGATGATTCCCCAAACAATGATGTCAGCAGAACAGCAGATGATGTCACAACAGCCGCTGATGTCGCCACAAATGATGATTCCCCAAACAAGGATATCAACAGAACAGCAGATGATGTCACAAAACACAGTGACAGACCCATTGATGATTTCACAACAGCAGCAGGCTTTTGGGCCTCCATCAATCCCCACACCCACTGCAATGATTATAAAGCAAGCAAGCATGTCCCCCTTTCCTGCCCGTCGCTTACAACCCTCTCCAAGTTTATCACGACGCTCTGTCATCATTCCATCCCCTCAGGTGCTACATCATCCCAATGCTATGACTTCACCGGTACCCCCCCCACTCCTGCCGTTGAGACAAATCCCATCTCCACATTCAGCCATGACGAGTGGTGTCATGAATACCCAAAGACCCCCCTCTGTCATTTCAAGACAGATCTCACCTCCCACTTCCCCTCTTGTTAGTCAAAGAATGCAACTTCAGTCGCCGCTGGCTAGAGAACCGTCACCATATTATTCTCCCCGCACCTCAGTGATTCGGCGTAGCCCTCCACCCTCACAAAGAGCCTCAATGATACAGCGTTCACCGCCCTCCTCGCCCCGTGCCTCCATGAGAAGGGGAAGTCCCCCACCATCATCCACTCCTGCCCAAAGTCCATTTGGAGGGAGAAGGATGAATAGGTCACCGTCACCTGGTCATGTATCCCCAGCTTTCTCTCCTCAACTCAGACAACAATCTCCCACTCCATCTCGCCGAAGTTTGTCCCCTGAAGTGTCTCGACCCTCAGCATCATCTCCGACTCTCTCCCGTCGCTCCACTCGGCTGCTCAGGGACCCCACGCCGTTAACCAGACCCAGGATGGGGGGCAATGTTCCACTTGGTACTGTTAGACCCTCACCTATGGGTCTAAGAGGGCGTCCAGTACCCCCGCCTACCCAGAATGTGCGTCCATTCCGTGCTTCCTCTATAAGAAGCAATCGGTCTTCTGTTCTTACGATAGACTCCTCTCACCACTCCTCTCCCTTCCAGTCGCCTCACATGATCCACCGTGCTCCCCTTATGAGGAGAGAGTCTCGCCGTTTTCTTCCGCGTCCTGTGGCTCGTGGACGTCCACTCATAGTCCAGAATTCTTTAAACAGGATTCCTCTAGCTTCGCCACAGCCCTTGCTCAAGCACATGTCACGTCATGCATCCCCGCACCTCTCTCCTCGACATTCTCAGATTTCTTCACCCCTCTTGCCTCCTCAAGGTGTCCATCAACTTCCTCTTGTTGCCAATCCGTATGCCTCGGCACCCTATGTTGATCCTTTCACTGACACAACTGCTACACCCTCATCTCCAATGCTATCGAGTGCATTGCGGAATCAGGCTATCAGACAGGCCTCTTTAGCTTCCCCTCTTGGCCCACAAGTAGTCCCTGTGGTGGGTATAGATGAGATGAGTGCTCAGTATGCAGACCCTTATCAATCATTATCCCCCTCACTGTATGTTGCAATGCAAAACCAAGCCATCCGAGATGCTGCCTTTGTTTCCCCTTTGGGCCCTCATGAGTCACCTGTGGCCACTTCATCTCCCCTTTTGTCTGGCGCATTGCAAAATCAAACAGTGAGAGATGCATCTTATGTTTCTCCTCTGCAAAGGCCAGTATCTCCGTATGTACAGGCCATGCCCCCTTCATCTCCCCTTTTGTCTGGCGCATTGCAAAATCAAACAGTGAGAGATGCATCTTATGTTTCTCCTCTGCAAAGGCCAGTATCTCCGTATGCACATGCCATGCCCCCTTCCTCTCCAATAGTGTCCAGAGCTTTGCAAAATCAGGCGGTGAGAGAAGCATCCTACGTGTCTCTCATTCCAAGGCCTCAGTCCCCTTATGCGCCATCTGCTCCTTCATCTCCAATGCTTCATGGAGCCATAAGGCAAAATCAGGCACTTCAAGGTGTAGCTTCTTATCCCACTCCACAGCTACACTCGCCATACGGACAGACTTATGTTACTGGGTATGATTATATATCTGAGCCTGGCCCAGCACCACTGCTCTATGATGCCTTGCAGAACCGTTCCAGTGTGCAGAATGTTTCTTCTCTAAGATCGCCAATGATGCAACGCCATAACCCTTATGCACCAGCTGGGCCTAAGCTCCATAGTGCACTACAGCAGCATCCAAATATCCTCCAAGCATCCTATCAGTCTCCTTTGCAATTCAGACGGTCCCCATATGGACCTCCGCCACCCTCTTCACCAATGCTGGCCACTGCCCTTCATAATCCACAGTTGATGCAGGCATCATACCGGCTGCCAGATGGAACTTTGGTGTCACCCTACGCAGATCCACATTCTTCACCACAGCTTAATCAAGCTTTGCAGAACCAACAAATCCGTGGAGCTTCATACATTTTGCCAGATGGATCAGTTATCAGGGTGGGTATAAAAAATTCAAAAAAACATCATGTCCATCTTAGCATGTCAATCTCCACATGTAGTCTGTTCGTCCAACACAGGACCCACGAATTCCCCAGAAGCCCATGTCTCCCAACCTTGCCAGAGCTCTTCAGAACCAGGATCTCAGGACTGCTACGTACACTCTACCTGATGGCACAATTATAGATCCTAGACAGCAAGTAAGCAATGATTTATAATTACAAAAGGTACATTTTACTGTCATTTACCATCATGTTCCTGCCTTTGCTCTTTTAACAGCAACCTGTTTCACCAAACTTGGCTAAGGCCCTGAAGAACCCAGCGCTCCGTGAAGCTTCTTATTCACTCCCTGATGGTACCATTGTCATTGACCCAAAGAAACCAAAATCCCCCAACCTTGCAGCTGCACTTCAGAACCCTTACCTGAAAAGTGCCTCTTACACACTGCCTGACGGTACTATTATCATCGATCCACGAAAGCCTGCCTCTCCAAATCTTTCTAATGCCCTTCAGAACCCCGCCCTCAGGAACGCCTCATTCAACCTGCCGCAGGGAGTTCGTGACCCTAATACACCCATATCGCCAGACTTGTTTAAGGTTTGTAATTGATACAATTCTTAATTGTGGTGTGGTGTTTAATAAGATGACACTGTAATTCTACCGCATAACGTCTTAGCTAATATTATCAACATTTTTTTTCTTAAACTCATACATAGGCCCTTAATAACCCAGCCTTGAAAGGGGCAACTCTGACCCTACCCGATGGAACTATGATAGTTGATCCCAGAAAACCAAAGAGTCCCAACCTGACGGCAGCGCTTCAAAACCCTTACCTTAAGGGTGTCTCATACACCTTGCCTGATGGAACCATCATCATTGACCCACGAAAACCTCTCAACCCTGACTTGTCTAAAGTATGTACCTGCTTGTTGTCACTACATGCTCAAACTTGTCAGTTGTGACAAAATCGCAACCTGTTTTCCACTTCTAGGCTCTCGAGAATGTACACCTTAGAAATGCTACATACCAGCTCCCTGATGGATCCTTGGTCATTCCTGGTCAACAACCTAAAACTCCAAACCTTTCCTTTGCCCTGAGGAAGAACATGGCCCTTCGTTCTGCAGATCGCTTTCATCTTCCTCAGAATTCTGCCCTGACAGGGGCACCTAAACCCTCCATTCCAAACCTTTCCACTGTCCTGAACAACGAAGACATGCGTGGTGCCCATTACAGGTAAGAAAGTAGACTTGAAAAGAAGGAAAAAAACAGAACAGCTATGACATAGCATATTTAGCAGATGTAAAAACATCACGTTAGGAATGTTTGTTCCGCAGGTTGCAAGATGGCTCCATTCTGACAAGACGGTTCCATAATCCCAGTATGGTGGATGCGATCCAAAACCAACAGCTTCGTTACGCCTCATACAGGCCACCGGCAGGACTACAGGGTGCGGATAATCGATATGCTGTGATTCCCCCCTACGGACCGTACTCCGGCCACTGGGCCAGGAATGCCAGAGGAGGCGGGGAAGCAGGGGAGGATGTTTGGGCCGCTGAAAGGGTTTTGCCCCATGGCACCGTCCAGAATCTGGCCAAGTGGTCGATGTACAGAGAAGCTGGAGTGTTGGATGTATATTTACCTACACCTAAAGTTGAGGATGGAGAGATTCAGGATCCAGACTGGACTCCTGTCAGGGAGAGGATGCCTGGGCAAAGCTGGTATGATAAGGTAAATTAAACCACATTTATTTATTTTAATCTCTAATAAGTTGCAGGCCAAAAAACTGTAATGATGTTGCATGACATGTTGGACTAATTACACACTGAGTGCATGTGTGTGTTTAGATCTACTCTGTCCTAAGCATGCCAACAACTGGCCACAGGGTAAAACGCTGGGCTGAGGGCATGGAAGACTTGACACAGCTACCGTGAGCCTAAATAGACAATTAACGGATCTCCATTGCTCTGAATATGTTATACCGGTAAATGAAAGTTATCCATGAATTTTTGTGTGTTTGGTTTCAGGGAGCTGAATGAGACCACCGTTCTGATGAATCTCAAGAAACGCTACGACCAGGAGCTCATTTATGTAATCTTGTCTTTTTCCTCGATGCAATTTTAAATAACAAACGCATAGCCTGTAACTCAGTTTTCTTTCATCAGACCTACATCGGCAGCATCCTTGTGTCTGTCAACCCTTACAAGTTGCTGAACATTTACGGCACAGACATGGTGCGCCAGTATGAGGGCCACGGCTTGAGTGACAACCCTCCGTAAGTCCCAGATTTGACATATTTTGCGGTATTGTTCATCTATTGTCATGTGAACATTTTCTGAGTATGGAATGTAGAGAAGTATGGATTTTTAAAACCAATTCACAATAGGCATTTTCAAAATTGACCTTTTTTTTGTGTCGCAGTCATCTTTTTGCCCTCGCTAATCTCTCATACACCAACATGATGGATGCCAAAAACAACCAGTGTATTGTGATCAGGTAGGGCTACACCTACCTCTTTCCTCTTTAGAACTTAAACCTAACTTTTAATCAGTGTTGTTGAATGACCAAGTTACATGTTTTATGTGCATCAACTACAGTGGCGAAAGCGGGTCTGGGAAGACGGAAGCAACGAAACTGATTCTACGTTACTTGACAGCCATACATCACAAACGCAATGTAACCCAACAGGTAGATCTCCTATGTTGTAACGACAATAATAAACAAAGTAGTGTATAAATGCAGAATGTTGCTCATTGTATTTCTTCTCTTCTCTGTGTCCCAACAGATAGAGGTAAAAACTAGTCTCAGCTTTCATATGAGTAACCAGGACTTCTCTTTAGAGGTTACGAGTTGTTTTTTTTAACACTGTAACTCATTAGATCCTAGAAGCCACGCCTTTGTTGGAGTCCTTCGGGAATGCCAAAACCGTGCGCAATGACAACTCTTCGCGCTTTGGCAAATTCACGCAGATCTGCATGGAGCAGTGAGTAATGACTTACTGATCTACCACAAAACTGGTCAACCACTTGGTCTTTGAAATGAAATAGTGAGCGCACATAATAGATGCCTCACTTCTCAAAATGTTAATTAGATAAACACGTTTCCCCTGTCCGTTAGGTTTGCAGCTATGTGAATTAAAGAGGGGTTAGAAAACGTGTAACACTACAGATTAGAAACATTCCTGGATCTGAAGCAAAGTCCAATGTGCTCTTAAAAAACTAAAAACAAAGTATGTTTTTTTATAACAATGACATCAGTGACCACCATAGCACGCCTGCATGGAACATAAACACACTTAGCCCCTTCTACACTAAGCCGGCTAAGGTTATCCAGGGTATATCCACCTAACCTTATCCTTGTTCACACACCCTCCGTCCGCCAGCGCAACACAACCTAGTATGCATGCGCGAAAAAAAATGCGCGCGTCATAGTCAGCTCTGACCTGGAAGTGTATTCTTACCCTCTGTTCCAAAGTAGCCTATTGCTACTTGTAGTGAATCACACCTGAGCCATCATACATGAATCATATCTTTAATGGACGTGTGGAAGTAAACAATGTGATAGAGAACATTTTACAACAATCAATCTAGGGATCTAGATATCTGGTCAGGACACTGTGCTTGTAGGCTGAAATTGGCGGTCGTACTTGACGGCCGCAACCACTTCATGGCTTCACAATAGTTATGGAGTACAAAACTAGACGTTGAGTAATCGCTCGACATACATCGCGGACAATAACTGATAGTCTGCTTTGCCAGTCCAAATGCATTTGCTGTTTTCCGTAGTACCTCCTCGTCCATGGGAGCCCACATTCTCGTTGTCTCCCCTTTTGACAAATGGACAACATTTTTTCGCTAAGTAGAATCACAGCTGACCTGGACATTCAGAAGTTCTCTTGCCGTTCCGCTGGCACAACGCACCCGTTTACAAATATATTCCACCAGCTTCCGTTCTTCCAGGCCTTATCCAAAACCGCTCAAAGTCGCTCAACATTCCTATGTTGCCGTCTGAGATGTGTTGTATCCAAAATAGCTGCAATCGCGCGTTTCCTTCTCTTAAGGTATTCATGTGTGATTTACATAAGCGTCTGTACATGTACAAGAAGGAGAAACACGGGCATGTCTGGATGACTCGCCTCCATCTTTCCAGTGGTTACCTCCGAGTTACGATACCGCTTGTTATGAAGCTGGCTGTGGCGCGTTCTTTCTGACGTCACTTCCTGTGTGGGGCGCGGTCTTTCTGGCGTCACTTCCTGTGTGGGGCGCGGTCTTTCTGGCGTCACTTCCTGTGTAGGGCGCGGTCTTTCTGGCGTCACTTCCTGTGTAGGACGCGGTATTTCTGGCATCACTTCCTCTCCGAACTCAGTTTGTAACCGATCGATGAGTCCATACAAAGCTAAGAGCCGGAGATTCAAGAAATACACGGCGCACTTACCCGTGTAAAAAATTAACCAAGGAGGGGAACCTTAAACGATGGGTTAGTGTGGCTGACACGGGGCTTAAGCTAAATAAATATTCGTTTGAGGAGTTATCAGGCTTAATGTAGATACTGCCTTAGATGACTGGTTGACCTGTGACAGAGAAGACCCACACACATTACACATGCATGGCTCGTTACTTAACTCAACTGTGTGTGTGTGTGTGTGTGTGTGTGTGTGTGTGTGTGTGTGTGTGTGTGTGTGTGTGTGTGTGTGTGTGTGTGTGTGTGTGTGTGTGTGTGTGTGTGTGTGTGTGTGTGTGTGTGTGTGTGTGTGTGTGTGTGTGTGTGTGCACTCCACCCTAATTAACCAGGGGTGTAATCAGCGGTGCCATAACGTCTCAGTACCTGTTGGAGACATCCCGCATTGTCTTTCAGGTAAGATGGACACACACGCACGCACACACACGTACACACACACAGAGGTCAGGCGGCATCCTCTTACAACAAGTGAGTCAGTGTAAGAAACAGGAGATTCATGACTCAGTCAGCATGAGGTGTCAAACATGAGTCCCCTCTCTAACGCAACCTCTTTAATCCTGGTGTCCATCAAACGCCCATTATAGCATCTGTCTGCAGGACTGGCTTGAATTCTGCCACCACACACATATACACACGTGCGCACACACACACACACACACACGCTCACCCACATTCAACAACACTCAATAGAGTGCAGAACGTTTCCAAACTCATGAAACACTTGCAAACCTGAAATGTTTACATTTTTATTGCAAAATGAGTTTTTAATCTAAAAATACTGGTGGGTGTTTTATCTAAAGATCTATGAGTAATTTAAAAAAATCTTTAGTCGAGTAAAACATTCTTATTAGGGTCCGGCAAGCAAAAGCTGTGAAGGCCCTATTTTAATGTATCTGTTTATCGCTATTCTCCCACTTTGATGGCGTACTTGAGGCACTTAGCATTAGGGATGTCCGATAATATCGGACTGCCGATATTATCGGCCGATAAATGCTTTAAAATATTATATCGGAAATTATCAGTATCTGTTTCAAAATTATCGGTATCGGTTTCAAAAAGTAAAATGTATGACTTTTTAAAACGCCGCTGTGTACACGGACGTAGGGAGAAGTAGAGAGCGCCAATAAACCTTAAAGGCACTGCCTTTGCGTGCCGGCCCAATCACATAATATCTACGGCTTTTCACACACACAAGTGAATGCAAGGCATACTTGGTCAACAGCCATACAGGTCACACTGAGGGTAGCCGTATAAACAAGTTTAACACTGTTACAAATATGCGCCGCACTGTGAACCCACACCAAACAAGAATGACAAACACATTTCGGGAGAACATCATACACAACAGCAACACAACAGAAACCCCTTGCAGCAATAACTCTTCCAGGACGCTACAATATACACTACCGTTCAAAAGTTTGGGGTCACATTGAAATATCCTTATTTTTGAAGGAAAAGCACTGTACTTTTCAATGAAGATAACTTTAAACTAGTCTTAACTTTAAAGAAATACACTCTATACATTGCTAATGTGGTAAATGACTATTCTAGCTGCAAATGTCTGGTTTTTGGTTCAATATCTACATAGGTATATAGAGGCCCTTTTCCAGCAACTATCACTCCAGTGTTCTAATGGTACAATGTGTTTGCTCATTGGCTCAGAAGGCTAATTGATGATTAGAAAACCCTTGTGCAATCATGTTCACACATCTGAAAACAGTTTAGCTCGTCACAGAAGCTACAAAACTGACCTTCCTTTGAGCAGATTGAGTTTCTGGAGCATCACATTTGTGGGGTCAATTAAACGCTCAAAATGGCCAGAAAAAGAGAACTTTCATCTGAAACTAGACAGTCTATTCTTGTTCTTAGAAATGAAGGCTATTCCACAAAATTGTTTGGGTAACCCCAAACTTTTGAACGGTAGTGTACACCCCCCACTACCCCCTCCCCCCGCCTACCTCAACCTCCTCATGCTCTCTCAGGGAGAGCATGTCCCAAATACCAAGCAGCTGTTTTGAGGCATGTTAAAAAAAAATAATGCACTTTGTGACTTCAATAATAAATATGGCAGTGCCATGTTGGCATTTTTTTACATAACTTGAGTTGATTTATTTTGGAAAACCTTGTTACATTGTTTAATGCATCCAGCGGGGCATCACAACAAAATTAGGCATAATAATGTGTTAATTCCACGACTGTATATATAGGTATTGGTTGATATCGGAATCGGTAATTAAGAGTTGGACAATATCGGATATCAGCAAAAAAGCCATTATCGGACATCTCTACTTAGCATACATAAAAACTCACCAATTTTTGCAAGTGTATCAGGTCAGGCGAAAATTTTTATATTCACGGGTCCCGAACACGAAATTTTGAAACTAACTCTCTAGCGTAGGGGTGTCAAAGATATGGCCCGGGTGAACAATTTTTGTCGGGCCAGATGAGTTTGCTTAGTATGAAAATTTGCTGATATTTTTGTATGAAATAAACCGCAGTTCTATATGTGTCCACTAAATGTCGCAATAGCAATTATTTGTATCCTCTGCCGCAAGAGCGTGCATGACTTCAGAGGGGGCGGAGCTATGTTTTGATAGAGGCACCACTTTTGTGTTGGGACACTACATACTTACTATGAGTGATAGTATACAAAATGTGGATTGTTACATTAATGCCTTGATTCTCAAAGATGTTGTTGGTAATGTAACCTGTGCCATTTATGCCCAAAGGAATACTTTTGATAATCTGTAAATTTCTGTGTTACACTTATAACTGGGGACACATTTTCTGGGCGCACATAGATATACTGAAATAATATGTATCCCATTTTAACTTCATGAAATGAGTCCAAATTCACAAGTTTTGTTGTAGATGATGCTACATATGTACAGAATAAAGTTAAATTTAAAAATTAAAGTACACACTAGGTGTGGTGAAATTACTCCCTGCATTTGACCCATCTTCTTGTTCCACCCCCTGGGAGGTGAGGGGAGCAGTGAGCAGCAGCGGTGGCCACGCTCGGGAATCATTTTGGTGATTTAACCCCCAATTCCAACCCTTGATGCTGAGTGCCAAGCAGGGAGATAATGGGTCCCATTTTTATAGTCTTTGGTATGACTCGGCCGGGGTTTGAACTCACAACCTACAGATCTCAGGGCGGACACTCTAGCCACTAGGCCACTGAGCAGGCCACATGATGTTAGTACATCAGTTAAAGGTAAATGAGTAAATTACATCAATAACATACTGTAATTAGATTTGTATATTATTATTCATTTAATCTTCTGGAAGATTAAATAAAACACCAATGGGAGCATTTTAAAACTCTGCCAGACTCAATTCCACCTATTTGACTGATGAACATTATCACGTTATTTATTCAGGAAGTATAAATAACCACAAATGAAGATAGAATACTATTAACCGCAACATGTAAGTGTAAAAAAAAAATTATGATTTGTGCATTTTCAGAATGTGATTTTTTCTATTTCGAAACAGAGAAAACAATCTGAAGTGGTCTTTATTTTTAAGTTATCATGCCATGACTCGGGAATAGATATTCCTCCATGTGGCCCCTGAGCTAAAATGAGTTTGACACCCCTGATCTTGTGCCTCTTGAAAATTAGCCAAACATGAGCCCCTGCCACCAGATTCATGTATCATCACAAAATTCACTGGACACGCCTATCAAGACGCACATTAAAGCTAAATAATCCATATTTGAAAACAAACAGGAAGTCGGCCATCGTTTTTTTTGTCAAAAACAGGGCTCGTACTCTAACAAACTCCTCCTCTAGACTTTGAGCGAATGAGCATCCTTACACACCCCGCTCCGCGGCGGGCCCGCAGGCCACGCCCCCCTCCACACACACCTTAATTATAATTTGTATAATGATGACGACACTCCGAATTCCCCAACATGCGGCAGTCTTCCTGAATTTTGTTTGATGGTGGGTGGGGCCATTGGGAAGGACTTGCAAGGAAACCCTGATTTGCACACTTAGCTTGTACCTTTATTTTTATTATCATTAGTATTATTGTCATAAACTGTAACAATATTAGTAATGAAATGTTTTTCTTAATTTAAGAATTTTGTGAAAAATTTTACCTTAAAAAGAATTGTAATTTCTATTAGTGATGTCCGATAATGGCTTTTTTGCCGATATCCGATAATCCGATATTGTCCCACTCTTAATTACCGATTCCGGTATCAACCGATACCGATATATACAGTCGTGGAATTAACACATTATTATGCCTCATTTTGTTGTGATGCCCCGCTGAATGCATTAAACAATGTAACAAGGTTTTCCAAAATAAATCAACTCAAGTTATGGAAAAAAATGCCAACATGGCACTGCCATATTTATTATTGAAGTCACAAAGTGCATTGTTTTTTTTAATATGCCTCAAAACAGCAGCTTGGCATTTGGGACATGCTCTCCCTGAGACAGCATGAGGAGGTTGAGGTGGGCGGGAGGGTAGGGGTAGCGGGGGGTGTATATTGTAGCGTCCCGGAAGAGTTAGTGCTGCAAGGGGTTCTGGGTATTTGTTCTGTTGTGTTTATGTTGTGTTACGGTGCGGATGTTCTCCCGAAATGTGTTTTTCATTCTTGTTTGGTGTGGGTTCACAGTGTGGCGCATATTTGTAACAGTGTTAAAGTTGTTTATACGGCTACCCTCAGTGTGACCTGTATGGCTGTTGACAATGTATGCATTGCATTCTCTTGTGTGTGTGAAAAGCCGTAGATATTATGTGACTGGGCCGGCACGCAAAGGCAGTGCCTTTAAGGTTAATTGGTGCTCTGTACTTCTCCCTACGTCCGTGTACACAGCTGCATTTTAAAAAGTCATAAATTTGACTTTTTGAAACCGATACCAATAATTTTGAAACCGATACCGATAATTTTCGATATTACATTTTAAAGCATTTATCAGCCGATGATATCGGCAGTCCGATATTATCGGACATCTCTAATTTCTATCAATTTTAAATCAATAATTCAGATGTGTACACATAGTGACATAGGGATAAACTCATTTTCTCCGTCAAAGATGTAATTTTACATTAATAATAGGATCTACTGTATATTTCTCAATGGTAATTTATCAATGTGTGTTTTGTTTTCTCGCCATCGTTTCAAACGTTCCTCCCCAGGCCAAATCGGAAAGGAACTACCACATCTTCTACGAGATGTTGGCGGGTCTTCCTCCGCACGAGAAACGCTCGCTGTATCTGCAGGATGCTGAGACCTACTACTATCTCAATCAGGTGCAAACACACACCCACACACACACAGCTAATCAATTCCTCAGTCTCGTTAACAAATGAGTTGTCATCTCTGTGCCAAGGTGACATCCATTTCACAATTAACGACGTGATATGATTAATGGCTGAAACATAAAAGTCGTTATGGTATTGGCGTAACCTTTGCGGCTTTTACGTGTGTCTTTTTAAATGCGTTGACATCCATGTCCGTGTCAACTGTGTGTCAAGTTTTGCTTTCATTTCGGTTGCTTTGTCGTCAGCTCCCACTATGACGCAGTGCAGCAAACTACAATAATGCAAGAGTAAACAATTTTGTTTACGGGGAGCTGCACTTTTTGGGGGAATGTTGCCTATTATTCATTAGCCTTATGTAAGACAAAACCACATACTGTATGTGTTAAATTTTTTCATGCATTCTAAGTCGTAAAAAATGGCTAGCATAAGGTGGCTAACAAGTAAAAAACATCCAAAAACCGCCAAAAATACTACATTTACATCTTGTGACCTACTTACTCTCCATTGCTCATTTATAATGAATAATGCATAATGAATTGTAATGGATTAGAGTTGGTGAAAGACTAGCTTGTAGTTTAATTATATATATATATTTTTTTTAAATCTATACATACCATAAACCTGCTTATCTGTATTCTCAGCTGTTGCTTGCTAGTGACAGTCACATCTATGGTACCAGGCTAGCCCTAAGAGGTGCTCTCACCCGTCTTAAACCCAAAAGTGATGTTTTGAAAAAGACTGTTTTGTATAGGGCAATCACTTACTGGAATCAACTTCCACAATATCTGGTATCAATCACCAGCATAGTGAGTTTTAAGAATAGACTAAGAGGAGGAGTATTGCAGAAAGAGAATATTCTAGATTGTACCTAATGTCATGACTGGTTTTATTGATTATTGACTCTTTTATTGATTATGGGATAAGCAGTAGAAAATGGATGGATGGTACTTTTTCATCACTTATTGTTTGTCTTTGGTACACCAATGTGTATATTTTAGGCCATTGGTTATTTGTTTTATTTTTGCAAAAATATATATATTTTTTTTTTATATTGCTCTTTTTATCATTGGTATGACTTAGTCTTCGACTTAGACAAACTTTAATGAGCCACAAGGGAAAATGTTCAACACAGTAGCTCAGTTACAATGATGGAAAGTGTAAGGATGGAAAGGACAATGCAGGTATAAATAGACTAATATAGCGATAAAAAAATCTAACATATATACGAATATATATACATACTTTATTACATTATTATGTAAACTCGAAGTTATTGTTTTTATGTTTTTTTTTGCTTCTTTGTTGTTGCTATTTTTTGTATTACAACATTTTATTATTTGATCATGTTGTACTGCATTGTAATCTCTTGTTTTGTGATTGTGTGATGTTTTTTGCCTGGACCCCAGGAAGAATAGTCTCCGCTGCGGTGTAGACTAATGGAGATCCTTAATAAACTAAACTAAACTAAACTTATTAACAAAGTATTAGCAATATTGAAAGTCAGAAGTCAAAGTCCGCTTTATTGTCAATTCTTTACATGTACAAGACATACAAGGAATTGAAATTAGCACAGTCCCACTCAAGAGCAGACAAACAGGGTGACAGAACAGGACCGTTGACGGATCACCCAACTTCCGGCGCCCCTTAAAACGGTGGGAAACCGGTAAACATGAGTGGGGAGGGATAAGCAGAAAAAAATAATCAGTCCAAGGCTGGACTCCTCATAGCATACATAAATAAGTTACAAAGAATCCACAAGACTTGCAACAAAGGGGAGGGAGTGGGGGCTACGGAGGTAGGCTGCTGCTATCTAGTTTAGCCGTCCATCACCCCTAAGGGATTCAAGCAGTGGTGAAGCCGTGGGGGGGTGCATATGCTCATTGTCCAGGGTGTAGTATTGTTGTGTCTACAGGCAAAGTTCATCCCCCAGGTGTTGTTGAAGGAGGGAGGGAGGTCAGAGCGTCCATCACTGAGGTGTCCTCGGGGAATGTTTACAGACCAGCCTTCTCCTGTTATGAGCAGCGTCAAGGCCATGCGTCTGGTGTTAAGATTTCGGAGGACAGCGCAGCGAAAGAGGCTCTTAAAAAGTGCAGACAGGACAAGACAAGAGAGCAAGCAGGGAAGACAGAGAGAGAGAGGGAAAAAGTGACCGCCTCCACCAAGTGCCAACATGAAGGATATTGTTTTGCCTATTTTGCCCATTGAAAATGAATGGGCCAATTTTCAAACATGCACAACAATTTCTCAGAATTTCCGGTTTTCCAAAGCTCTATTTTCACCTCTTCCTGGAGAGTTTTCACAGTCCACATTTTTCAACCGTTTTTTGACCTCTCCACCTTCAAAAAATTCCTCTTAGTTGGGACAACAAATGCCCCTCTTCTTTTTTTTTTCGGACAAATTCCTGGTTTTCCGGAAATTCCAGGAATTCCGAAATACCCATTCTCATTTCAATCTTTTTCAACCGATTCGAAAAATTCCGGCTCCAACCCATTCATATCATATTGGACAAATGAGTTAGTACCGATATTTTCTAAAATTCCAAGTTTTCCCGAAATTCCCAAATTTCCAGGAAATTCCCATACTACAATGCCCTAAATTCTAAAAATGTTGCGCCATTTTTAAACCCAAATACGACCCGTCAAACATCCACCCGCACTACTCTTTCAATATATCAAACACAAAACATGTTTTCCCTTTCCCAAAATTCCCGGTTTTCCCGGAATTTTTACCCCATTGACAATGAATGGGCATTATACAATCGACTGCATATCCCACATTTCTCTTGGACATTCAAGCGAGCATGTTTCCGGGTTCCAAAAATTCCCTGATTACCCAGAAATACCAGGAATTTCTCTCCATTGAAAATTAATGGGCAATATACAAACCTCTCTATAACCCACATTTGTCAATCGATTCGTACCATTTTAACATCCACACACTCCACTCACCCCGCACATTCAAGCATTTCAGTTCCACTCATGTGTATCGGCGGTTCGGAGGCTTGCGAGCATAGGACATTCACACGCAATTCTAGTTTTTAACATTTTCTGCTGGTTGTGTGCCTCGGGATTTTGTCAATGAAGAACATTTTTATTATATTATAGAGGTTTATTTGAAATAGGGACAGATACAAAAACATAGACATCTGAAACAGTTATCCGATGTATGCATCATAGTGTTTGTAGCCAAAGCTAATTTACAACACTTGTCCCCAAATGTGTTCTGTGTTGTGTACAGAGAAGGGAACGAGGCGACAACCCAGGCAGAACTGCGGTTCACAAGGTTTATTTAAACCTTTGATGAGTACGTGGGGTGTGTATGCTACTCTAAGTGAATGGGTGTAGACCAGGGGTCACCAACCTTTTTGAAACCAAGGGCTACTTCTTGGGTACTGATTAATGCGAAGGGCTACCAGTTAGATACACACTTAAATAAATTGCCAGAAGTAGCCAATTTGCTCAATTTACCTTTAACTCTGTTATTATTAATAATTAATGATATTTATCTTTGTGGAAACACTGATCATCTTAATGATTTCTCACAATAAATATATATAGAAACAGATAAATATCAATATGCAACACTTTATTTTTATATTTTCTCTAAGTGCACATTTTTCAAAATGAACATTTTCAAATGATCACTTCTAAGACAGTCTTGTGAAATCACAATATCCCATTTTAACTAGCTAGCCACTAACATTTTTTAACAAATCATGAATTACTTTGTACCATGTTTGTACAAATAATAACTCATGTAAAATACAAAAGTAAACTCTCAAATTTTTAAATCATGTCACACTTTGAACTGGACACCAAATCTGTTATCTGTTTCTTTGTCAGTTAGTGGGAAGCCTGGCATTGCATGCTGTTAACTAGTGTGTTGTCCTCTGGTGTGTAACTTGACACTGCAACTCTGAGTGAGTCTTGCAGATGTGCATCAGTGAGGCGTGTTCTGTGTTTGTTCTTGATGAAGTTCATGTCAGAAAAGGCTGATTCACAAAGATAAGATTTGTCCTCATTGTTTGCGGAACCTTCTTAATCTTTTGGACATATTTTCACAGCAATCTGGCCTTAAGCTTAATTATGATAAATGTAAAATGTTAAGGATTGGAAATCTAAAGGGAACGTCCTTTCGAATGGAATGCAAAGTGCCTGTTTTGTGGACAGATGGACCAGTTAACATACTTGGTGTTGTTGTCCCAGAAAATCTGGAAGATCTAGGCTCAGTAAATTATGATAATCGACTAAGAAAGCTGGACAAAATTATGCAATTATGGAAAGGGAAATCCCTAACCTTGTATGGTAAAATGTCTATTGCCAACACGTTAATTATTCCTCAATTTATTTATTTGTTTTTGTCATTACCAGGTCCATCACAAAACTTTTTTAAGATTTATGAGCGGAGGGTCTTCGATTTTGTCTGGAACGGCAAACCAGAAAAGATTAAAAGAAAGGTTTTGTACAAAGAGTATGAATATGGGGGGCTGAAACTTCTCAACCTTGAAGCTATGTGTCTGTCTTTAAAAGCATCAATTGTTCCAAAGATGTATTTAAACATTGAGTGGTACACAAATGTCCTGTTGGACAAAAAACATGTACTGTATCAAAAGAAATTGTATCCTTTTTTACAAGTGATCCCCTCCCAGAGAGTCTGCTGGGAAACATGGCGGGGTTCATAAAGGAAACAATCCACTCATAGTGGTGTTTTCAATTTTATGTGCCAGAAAAAAGAGACGATATTTTGCAGCAGTTAATATGGATGAACTCTAATATTGTAATAGATGGAAAGCCTTTC